>NW_027195332.1:197500-218632 GCF_038502225.1 Cherax quadricarinatus | reverse complement strand
GTCTTTTCAACATTTTAAAGTATATTACATATTTTTCAAAAGCCATAAAAATTTCCATGAAATTCAGAAATTATTTTGAAAATTTCCCGTATTTTTTTAAAATACCAAAAGCATTGAAAAAATCCAAAAATGTGGCAAAATGACGTTTTGCTGCATATTTCGACGTTTTAGAGCAATTAGAACACTTTTCATACATACCTGATTTTTTTTAGATAAAATTCGTGGATTTCCAAACTTTTTTATCAAAATTACTGATAAAATTGAATTTTATGCTGAAAGTAACTTAAATATGACATTTTTGTGTAGCATTGTGTCAATATATATTTCATGGTGAAAACTATGCATTTTAGCTAAAAAGTAAAGTTTGTTTGGAAAAGTGTTCTAAATGCTCCAAATCGTCTGAAATATGCTTAAAACATTACTCTTACCATATTTTCGATTTTTCAATACTTTAGGCATTTAAAATAGTTTCCGAAGTTATTAAATGAAAAAATATGGTAAATGATGTTTACTGCACATTTAGATTTGATTTATATGCATTTCTTAGAGCACTTCTTTTTCACAATCTACTTTTAGCCAAAATACATGGATTTTCACTTGAAATATATTGACACACATTGTTATTAAAATGTCATATTTAGTTACTAGCACAAAATCAATTCCATCAAAATCTATCAAAAGGCTTGATAAAATATGAATTTTAGCTAAAAACCGTGTTTGCCTGAAAGTACTCAATGTTATAAATCGTTGAAGAGCGTAGCAAAATATTTATTTCATATTTTCTGACTTTTCAATGCTTAATGTATTCTGTTACTGCTCTAGGTATCGGCACATTTTTAAAAATAAAAGCATTGAAAAAATCGAAAATATGGAAAATGATGTTTTACTCGCATATTTGATGATTTAGAGAATTTAGAACACCTCTTAGACAAATCTGATTTTTAAATAAGAAATCATGGATTGGAATCTTATCAGAATTACTGATGCAATTGAATTTTATACTGAAAGTAACTTAAATATGACATTTTAGAGTAGTATTGTGTCAATCCATGTATTTTTGCTAAAAAGAAAAGTTTGTTTGAGAAGGTCAAATGTCTTGTTTCATTGAAATATACAGTAAAATATCATTTACCATATTTTTCGATTTTTCAATGTTGTTATTTTAAATAGCAGCATTAAAAATTAGGGTCATGAGAAATGATGTTTTACGTATAGTTTAACGCATTTCTGCATTTATATACTTTCAACAAGCCTTACTTTAGCTAAATATATGGATTTTCACACTTGAAATATATATGACACAATACCACATTTTCAGCATAAAAATTCACCCCATCAGCAAATTGATAAAAGTTTGAAAATCCATGAATTTTAATAAAAAACCAGGTTTGTTTGAAAATGTTCTAAATTTAAATCGTCGAAATATGCAGTAAAACATCATTTTTACCACATTTTTCGATTTTTTCAATGCTTTTGGTATTTTTAAAAATATATGAAATATTCAAAATCATTTCTGAATTCTTCATCGATATTTGCGGGCTTTTGAAAATGTAATATACATTAAAATGTTAAAGCTCGGTACTTAATCTATTAGTAATTTGATAAAAGTTTGAAATCCATAATTTTACAAATATCAAGTTGTTCGAAAAGTGTTCTAAATGCTCGAATTGTTGAAATATAAACATCATTTGTTTATTATTTTTTGTTTTTCAATGCTCTTGTGTATTTTATATATTCTCAGGTATTTCATATATTTCATATTTTAAAACAATTCAAAAAATCATTGAAAATCGAAAACTATGGCAAAATGATGTCTCACTGCATATAAAGACGATTTAGAGAATTTAGAACACTCTTCAGACAAACCTCATTTTAGCTAAAATAATAAATTTTCAAGCTTTTTTATCAGAACTGCTGATGCAATTGAATTTTTATGCTGAAAGTAACTTAATATATATTTAAATTGTGAAAATCCATATATTTTAGTTAAAAAGAAAGATTTGTTAGGTGTTTCAAATGCTTTCAAATCGTTGAATGTAGTAAACATCATTTTACCATTTTCGATTTTCAATCCTTTCCAGGTATTTTTAAAATAGCAAAGCATTGAAAACTGAGAAATATCGTGAAATGATGTTTACTGCATATTTCTGCTATTTAAGAGCATTTACATTTTCAAATTAAAGGCAGAATTTTTTAACCAAAATCTGGTGGATTTTCAAACTTTTTATTTAGACATTAACCATGAAATTTTAGCTAAAAATCCGCTTTGAGGAAAAGGTTCAATGCTCCAAATCGTCGAAGCATGGTAAAACATCATTTCATCGTATTTTCGATTTTTCTAATGCTTCATATTTAAAAATAGCAAGTATTCGAGAAAAAATCGAGAAATATTGTAAATGATGTTTTACTGCATATTCGACGATTTTCAGCATTTAGAGCACTTTCGTTCAAACCTTACTTTTTAGCTAAATTACATGATTTTCACATTTGAAAGATATATTGACACAATACTACATTTCAAAATAAACATATGTGTTATATTAGCATAAAATTCAATTTCATCAATAATTCTGATAAATAAGATTGAAAATCATTGAATATTAGCTAAAAAATCAGGTTTGTCTGAAAAGTGTTCTAAATGCTCCAAATCGTCGAAATATGCAGTAAAACATCATTTTACCATATTTTTCGAGTTTTTCAAATGCATCATGCATTTCACATATTTCAGGTATTTCATATATTTCATATATTTTTTAAAAATACCAAAAGCATTGAAAAATCGAAAATATGCAAAATGATGTTTTACTGCATATTTAATGATTGACATATAGAACACTTTTTCATGCAAACTCTATTTTTTACCTAAAATTCATAATTTTCAACCTTTATGAATTACTGATAATTTGAATTTTTTATGCTGAAAGTAAATTCTAAATATGACATTTTAGAGTCGTATTGTGCCACATATTTCAAGTGTGTTTTCATATATTATAGCTAAAAGGATTAGTTGAGCTTTAATGTTTAAATCGGTCGAATATAGTAAAACATCATTTTAACATATTTTTCGGATTTTTTCAATCCTTCAGGTATTTTAAAATTAGCAAAAGCATTGGTAAAATCGGTAACATGGTAAAATGATGTTTTACTGCATATTCTCACGATTTGGGAGCATTTAGAGCATTTTTTCAAACAAAGCTGATTTTAGCCAAAACTCATGATTTAATTTTTATCTGTGAATTACTAATAACTAAGTTTCTGAGCTAACATTTTAAAGAGACATATTTTTTCAAAGCCCATAAAATTTCCATGAAATTAGAAATTATTTGAAATATACGTATTTTAAAATACTGTAAGATATGAAAATCAAAAATGTATAAAATTACGTTTTGCTGCATATTTAATGCTTTAGAGCATTTGAACACTTTCAAATGATTTTTTTGATAAAATTCATGATTTTCTAAACTTTATCAAAATTACTGATGAAATTGAATTTTATAGTTGAAAGTAATCTTTGAATATGATTATTTTGTAAAGATTGTGTCAATATAGTATTTATGTGAAACTATTTATTTTAGCCAAAAAGTAGTTTGCTTGAAAGTGTTCTAATGTCTAAATCGTCGAAATATGCATTAGTGATTTTATTATTTTTCGATTTTTTCAATGCTTTGGTATTTTAAAAATACCTGAGCATTAAAAATCGAAAAATAAAAATGATGTTTCACTGCAATACTAGACGATTTTCAGCATTTAGAGCACTTTTTCAATTAAACCTTACTTTTAGCTAAAATACATGGATTTTCACACTTGTAACAGGCATGATACAATACTATACTCAAAAATGTCATATTTAAGTTACTAGCATAAAATTCAATTCCACTGTGCAATTTGAAAAGTTTGAAAATCCATGAATTTTAACTAAAAATCAGTTTTATCTGAAAGTGTTTTAATGCTCAAATTGAATGTGTAAAACATCATTTTACTGATATTTTCACTTTCTCAATGCTTGACATTTTTAAAATACTCTGAAGTACTGAAAATCGAAAAATCTTGCTAAATGATATTTTACTGAATATTTCGACGATTTACTTAGAGCCCTTTCAATTAAGCCTTCTTTTTAGCTAAAATACATGGATTACTCTCTGAAATATATATTGACACACATTATATGAAAATGTACGATGAAAGTTACTCTACATAAAAATTCAATTCCATTAGCAATTCTGATAAAAATGTTTGAAAATCCATGAATTTTAGCTAAAAATATCAGGTTTGTCTGAAAAGTGTTCTAGATGCTCCAAATCGTCGAAATTTGCAGAAAACATCATTTCACCATATTTTTCGATTTTTTCAATGCTTCAGGTATTTTTAAAAATAGCAAAAGCATTGAAAAAATCGAAAAATATGGTAAAATGATGTTTTACTGCATATTTAGAAGATATTCAGCATTTAGAGCACTTTCCACCAAACCTTACTTTTTAGCTAAATTACATGGATTTTCACTCTCTTGAAGATATATTACTACTACAATTAAAATGTCATATGTGTTGGTATCTGCTATAAAATTCACTCTATCAATGATTCTGATAAATAAGATTGAAAATCAATGGTTAGCTAAAACCAGTTTAACTGAAAGTGTCTTTAAATGCTTGAAATCAATGCTGAAATATGAAAACATCATTTTACCATATTTTTCGAGTTTTTCAAACAAACATGCATTTCATATATTTCGTATTTCATATATTTCCTATATATTTTTAAAAATACCAAAAGCATTGAAAAATTTAAAAATATATAAAATGATGTTTCATCGCATATTTCGACGATTTATATTAAGAACCCTTTCATGCAAACCTCATTTACTGTTCATAAATTCTCAAACTTTTCATGAGAATTACTGATGGAATTGAATTTTATGCTGAAAGTAATTTAAATATGACATTTTAGTGTCGTATTGCCAATATATATTTCAAGTGTGTTTTTCATAGTATTATAGCTAAAGAAAGGTTAGTTTGAAAGTGCTCTAGTCGTTAGAATCGCGAGTAAAACATCATTTTAATATATTTTTCGATTTTCAACTTTCCAGGTATTTTTAAAATTAGCAAAGTATTGAAAATCTAAAAATATGGTAAAATGATGTTTTACTGCATATTTCGACGATTTGGAGCATTTAGAGCATTTTTCAAACAAATATTTTGTCAAAAATTCATGGATTTTCAATTTTTTTTATCAGAATTACTAATGGAATTGAAAGTTTTGAGTCTTTTCAATATTTTAAAGTATATTACGTACTTTAAAAAGCCCATAAAATTTCATGAAATTAGAATATTTTGAAAATTTCTCGTATTTTTTTAAAATAATAAAGAGGAAAATCGAAAATGTATAAAATGATTAGCGAGTTATATTTTGATGTTTTAGAGCATTTAACACTTCATATTAAACCTGATTTTTTTAGATAAATTCATGGATTTTCAAACTTTTTTGTCAGAATTACTGATGAAATTGAATTTTATGCTGAAAGCAACTTAAATATGACATTTTGTGCATTGTGTCAATATATACTAAGTGTGAAAATCCACATTTTAGCTAAAAGTAAAGTTTGTTTATGTGCGTTCTAAATGTCTAAATCGTCGTGAAATATGCATTAAAACATTATTTTACCATATTTTTCGATTTTTTCTCAATACTTTGGTATTTTTAAAATACCTGAAGACAAAAATCGAAAAATATATAATATGATTTTATCGCACATTTAGACGATTTTCAGCATTTAGAGCACTTTTCAATTAAACCTTACTTTTTAGCCAAATACATGGATTTCACACTTGTAATATATTGACAATACTACACTAAAATGTCATATTTAAGCGCTTTAGCATAAAATCTAAATTTATCAGTAATTCTGATAAAAAGTTTGAGAAAACCATGAATTTTAGTTAAAAACCAGGTTTGTTTGAAAAATGTTCTAAATGTTTAAATCGTCGAACATGCAAACATCATTTTACCACATTTTTCGATTTTTCAATGCTTTTGGTATTTTTAAAAATACAGAAATACTTCAAAATTATTTCTAATTTCATCGACATTTTGTGGCTTTTGAAAATGTGTAATATACATTCAAATGTTGAAAATTCGAAAATTTCAATTTATTTAATTTGATAAAGCCTGAAAATCTTGATGAATTAGCTGTAACATCAGTTTGAAATGAAAAGTGTTCTAAATGCTCGAATACTGAAATAGCAGTAAAACATCATTTTACCATTTTCGAGTTTTTCAATGCTCAGGTATTTTATATTTCAGGTATTCATATATTTCATATTTTAAAACAATAAAATCATTGAAAAAAATCGAAAACTATGGCAAAATGATGTTCTACTGCATATAAAGACGATTTAGAGAATTTAGAACACTTTTCAGACAAACCTCATTTTTTAGCTAAAATTAATAAATTTTCAAACTTTTTTATCAGAATTGCTGATACAATTGAATTTTATGCTGAAAGTAACTTAATATATATTTAAAGTGCTCTAAATGCTTCAAATCGTCGAAATGTGCAGTAAAACATCATTTTACCATATTTTTCGATTTTCTCAATCCTTCAGGTATTTTTAAAAATAGCAAAAGCATTGAAAAAATCGAGAAATATCGTGAAATGATGTTTTACTGCATATTTCTGCTATTTGGAGCATTTAGAGCATTTTTCAAACAAAGGTGAATTTTTAACCAAAATTCATGGATTTTCAAACTTTTTTATCAGAATTACTAATCCATGAATTTTAGCTAAAAAATCCGCTTTGAGTGAAAAGTGTTCTAAATGCTCCAAATCGTCGAAGTATGCAGTAAAACATCATTTTACCGTATTTTTCGATTTTTTTCAATGCTTCAGGTATTTTTAAAAATAGCAAAAGCATTAGGTAATCAGAATATGGTAAAATGATGTCAACGGGCATACTTCGAATGATTTTCAGCATTTATACCAATTAAACCTTACTTTTAGCTAAATTACATGGATTCACACTTGAAAGATATATTGACACACATTGTTAATTAAAAATGTCATATGTGCCAGCATGTATTCAATTTCATCACAACTTGATAGTCAAGATTGAAAATCATTGAATATTAGCTAAAAATCAGAGTTTGTCTGAAAAAATGAATAAAGCTAAATCGTCGGAACATGCAGAAACATCATTTTACCATATTTTTCGAGTTTTTCAAATAAACATGCATTTCAATATTTCAGGTATTTCATTTCATTTTAAAAATACTAAAAGATTGAAAATCGAAAATATGGCAAAATGATGTTTTACTGCATATTTCAATGATTTATATTATAGAATGTTCTTTCATGCAAATCCTCATTTTTTACCTAAAATTCATAAATTTTCAAACCTTTCTATGAGAATTACTGATGGAATTGAATTTTATGCTGAGTAACTTAATATGACATTTTAGTGTCGTATTGTGCCAATATATATTTCAAGTGTGTTTTTCATGTATTATACAAAAAGAAAGGTTAATAGGTTTAGTCAATGAAATATAAAAAACATCATTTTAACATATTTTTCGAGATTTTTCAATCCTTCAGGTATTTTTAAAATTAGCAAAGATTGAAAAATCGAAAAGTATGGTAAACATTGTTTTACTGTACATTTGATCGATTTGGAGCATTTATATTTTTCAAACAGCTGATTTTAGCCAAAAACTCATGGATTTTCAATTTTACTGAATTACTAATGGAATTGAAAGTTTGTTTTTCAACATTTTAAGTATATTATATATTTTCAAAAGGCTAAGTAAATTTCATGAAATTCAGAAATTATTTTGAAAATTTCACGTATTTTTTTAAAATACTAAAAGCATTGAAAAATCGAAAATGTGGCAAAATGATGCTTGCTGCATATTCGACGCTTCTTGGAGCATTTAGAACACTTTTTATACAAAGCCGATTTTAGATAAACTATGGATTTTCAAACTTTTATCAAAATTATTGATGAAATGAATTTATGTTGAAAGTGTCTTAAATATATTATTTTTTGTAGCATTGTGTCAATATAGAGCAGCGTGAAAACTACGTATTTTAGCTGGGTGGCAAAGTTGCTTGAAAGTGTTCTAAGCCAAATCGTCGAATATGCATTAAAACATATTTACCATATTTTCGATTTTTCAATGCTTGGTATTTTAAAATACTCAGCTATCTAAAAATCGAAAAAATAAGTGGTAAAATGATGTTTCATTGCACATTTAGACGATTTTCAGCATTTAGAGCACTTTCAATTAAACTACTTTAGCTAAAATACATGGATTTTCACACTTGTAATATATATTGACACACATTACACTAAAAATGTCATATTTAAGTTACTTAAAGTATAAAATTTAAATTCATCAGTAATTCTGATAAAAAAGTTTGAAAATCTATGAATTTTAGCTAAAAATCAGGTTTATCTTGAAAAGTGTTTTAAATGCTTCCAAATTGAAATGCAGTAAACATCATTTTGCTCATATTTTTCGGATTTTCTCAATGCTTTGATACTTTGAAAAATACCTGAAGTATTGAAAAATCGAAAATTTGCTAAAATGATATCACTGAATATTCGACGATTTTCAGCATTTGAGCCCTTTCAATTAAGCCTTCTTTTAGCTAAAATACAATACTATACAAAATGTTTATTTAGTTACTTGATAAATTCAATTCAATCAGTAATTTGATCAAAAGTTTGAAAATCCATAATTTTACTAAAAATCAGGGTTTGTCTGAAAAGTGTTCCCCAATGCTCCAAATCAATAGGTTTCAGTAAACAAACATCATCATATTTTTCGATTTTTCAATGCTTCAGGCATTTTTAAAAATAGCAAAAGATTGAAAAAATCGAAAATATGAAAACGATGTTTTACCGCATATTTAGAAGATATTCAGCATTTAGAGCACTTTCCACCAAACCTTACTTTTTAGGCCAAATTACATGGATTTTCACTTGAAAGATATAACATAACACTACACTAAAATGTCATATGGTGCCAGAGCTCAGCATAAAATTCAATTTCATCAATGATTCTGATAACAAGATTGAAAATCAACATACAAAACCAGTTTAGTCTGAAAAGGTTTAATGCTGAATACGTAAGAGGTAAAACATCATTTTACCATGTTTTTCGAGTTTTTCAAATGCACTACATTTACATATTTGTGTATTTATATTTCATATATTTTTTAAAAATACTAAAAGTATTGAAAAATCGAAAACATAAAATGATGTTTTACTGCATACTTTACGATTTGTATATAATGAACACTTTCATGCAAACCTCATTTTTACCTAAAATTCATAAATTTTCAAACTTTTCATGAGAATTACTGAATGGAATTAATTTATGCTGAGTAACTATTATGACATTTGTGTCGTAACAGCCACAGATATATTTCAAGGGCTTTTCTAAGTGTATTATAGCTGGGGGTAAGATTTGTTTAGGTACGAATGTTAGAATTGTCGAAGAGAGGTAAAACATCATTTTAACATATTTTTCGATTTTTCAACTTCAGGCATTTTAAAATAGCAAAAGTATTGAAAAATCGAAAATATGGTAAAACGATGTTTCCATCGCATACTTCGACGACGGTATAATGGTATACTCTTTCTTTCAAACAAAGCCGATTTTGTAGCCAAAATCATTGATTTTCAATTTTATCAGAATTACTAATGAATTGAAAGTTCGGGAAAGTCTTTCAACATTTTAAAGTATATTACATATTTTTCAAAAGCCCATAAAATTTCCATGAAATTCAGAAATTAGTTTTGAAAATTTCTCGTATTTTTTAAATGTTATTGAAAAAATCGAAAATGTGGCAAAATGATGTTTTGCTGCATATTTCGACGTTTTACATTTAGAACACTTTCATACAAATTCCGATTTTAGATAAAATTACGATTCAAATCCTTTATTAAATATTGATGAAATTGAGCTTATGTTGAAAGTAATCTTAAATATGACATTTTGTGTAGCATTGTGTCAATAGTATTAAGCGTGAAAATCCACAGCTTTAGCTAAAAGTAAAATGTTGAAAGTGTTCTAATGTTCAAATCAAGTCGGTAAATACGCATTAAACACATTTACATATTTTTTCGATTTTTCAACAATACTTCTGTATTTTAAACACTACATTAAAAATCGAAAAATATGGTAAAATGATGTTTACCACATTTAGACGATTTTCAGCATTTAGAGCACTTTTTCAAATTAAACCTTACTTTAGCTAAAATACATGGATTTTCATAATTTGTAATACACATATTGACACAATACTACACTAAATGTCATATTTAAGTTACTTTCAGCATAAAATTCAATTCCATCAGTAATTCTGATAAAAAAAGTTTGAAAATCCATGAATTTTAGCTAAAAAATCAGGTTTACCTGAAAAGTGTTTTAAATGCTCCAAATCGTCGAAATATGCAGTAAAATATCATTTCACTATATTTTTCGATTTTTTCAATGCTTCAGGTATTATTAAAAATAGCAAAAGCATTGAAAAAATCGAAAAATGATGTTTTACTGCATATTTCGACGATTTTAAGCATTTAGCTAAAATACATGGATTTTCACCCTTGTAATATATATTGGCACAATACAACACTAAAATGTCATATTTAAGTTACTTTCAGCATAAAATTCAATTCCATTAGTAATTCTGATGAAAAAGTTTGAAAATCCATGAATTGTTAAAAGAATTGTGTTTGTCTGAAAGTGTTAATAAATGCTTGAAATCAATAAATATGCAAAACATCATCTACCATATTTTCAATTTTTCAATGTTGTTATTTTTGGCATTGAGCCTAGTATTGAAAATTGAAAGAGAGAAGGATGTTTTATTTGCATATTTTAATGATTTTCGCATTTAGAGTTAATTTTTCAATTAAGCTCACTTTTTAGCTAAAAGCATATGGATTTTCTACACTTGGAAATATATGTTGACACAATACTACACTAAAATGTCATATTTAAGTTAATAGCATAAAATTCAATTCCATCAGTAATTCTGATGTGTTTGAAAATCCATGAATTTTAGCTAAAAACCAGTTTGTTTGAAAATGTTCTAAATGTTTAAATCGTCGAAATATGCAGTAAAACATCATTTACCACACATTTTCGATTTTTTCAATGCTTGTATTTAAAAATATATGAAGATCAAAATTATTTTCGAATTTCAATGATACTTCATGGGCTTTTTGAAAATGTAATATACATTAAAATGTTGAAAGTCTCAAAATTTCAATCTATTGGTACTGATAAAGTTTGAAATCCATGATTTTAGCTAAAAATCAAAGCTTGTTTGAAAGTGTTCTAAATGCTGAACAGTCAGAAAACATGCAGTAAAACATCATTTTACCATTTCCCCTCGAGTTTTTCAATGTTTGGTATTTTATATATTTTCCAGGTATTTCATATATTTCATATATTTTAAAAATTAACAAAATCATTGAAAATCGAAAACTATAAGAAAGGATATTCATCGTATAAAGATCGATTTAGAGAATTTAGAACACTTTTCAGACAAACTCATCTTTTAGCCAAAATTAATAAATTTCTAAACTTTTTATCAGAATTGCTGATGCACTCTGAATTCATGCTGAAAGTAACTTAATATATTTAGTGTTTCAAATGTTTCAAATCGTGAAATGTGTAGTAAAACATCATTTTGCTTCATATTTTTCGATTTTCAATCCTTCAGGTATTTTTAAAAAGTAAAAAGTATTGGAAAATCGAGAAATATCGTGAAATGATGTTTTACTGCATATTTCTGCTATTTACATTTAGAGCATTTTTCAAACAAAGGTGAATTTAACCAAAATTGGATTTCAAACTTTTTTATCAGAATTACTAATCCAAGAATTTTAGCTAAAAATCCGTGCTTTGAGTGAAAAGTGTTCTAAATGTGCCTAAATTCGTACGAAGATGTGCAAAACATCATTTTACCATTGATTTTTTCAATGCTCAGGTATTTAAAAATAGCGCATTGAGAAAATCGAGAACATACAAATGATGTTTTACTGCATATTTCGACGATTTCAGCATTTGTATAATTTTCACTAAACTTTACTTTTTAGCTAAATTGTTGATTAATTTGAAAGATATATTATTACGCACTACACTGCAATGTCATATGTAAGTTTTTTCAGCATAAAATTCACTTCTATCAATAATTGATAAATAAGATTGAAAACATTGGAATATTAGCTAAAAATCAGGTTTGTCTGAAAAGTGAACGCAATGCCCAAATGTTGAAAGAGAAAACATCATTTTAATTATATTTTTCGAGTTTTTCAAACAACATGCATTTCACATATTTGTGTACTTCATATATTTCATATATTTTTTAAAATACCAAAGATTGAAAAATCAGAAAATATGGCAGAAATATGCAGTAAAACATCATTTTACCATATTTTTCGATTTTTTCAATCCTTCAGGTATTTTTAAAAATAGCAAAAGCATTGAAAAAATCGAAAAATATGGTGAAATGATGTTTTACTGCATATTTCGGCTATTTGGAGGATTTAGAGCATTTTCCAAACAAAGCTGATTTTTTAGCCAAAATACATGGATTTTCAAACTTTTTTATGAGAATTACTAATGGAATTGAAATTTTCGAGGCTTTTCAACATTTTAAAGTATATTACATATTTTTCAAAAAACCCATAAAATTTCCACGAAATTCAGAAATTAT
Source organism: Cherax quadricarinatus (assembly GCF_038502225.1). Taxonomy (NCBI): domain Eukaryota; kingdom Metazoa; phylum Arthropoda; class Malacostraca; order Decapoda; family Parastacidae; genus Cherax; species Cherax quadricarinatus. The sequence goes on along the minus strand of NW_027195332.1, from coordinate 205,908 downwards.
TTTGAATATTTCACATATTTTTTTAAAATAGCAAAAGCATTGAAAAAATCGAAAAATGTGGCAAAAATGATGTTTATTTAGAACACTTTTCAGACAAACGTGATTTTTTAGATAAAATTCATGGATTTTCAAACTTTTTATCAGAATTCCTAATGGAATTGAATTTTATTCTGAAAGTAACTTATATATCACATTTTAGTGTAGTATTGTGTCAATGTATATTTCAAGTGTGAAAATCCATGAATTTTAGCTAAAAAATCAGGTTTGTCCGAAAAGTGTTCTAAACGCTCTAAATCGTCGAAATATGCAGTAAAACATCATTTTACCATATTTTTCGATTTTTTCAATGCTGTATTTTTAAAAATACCTGAAGCATTGAAAAAATCGAAAAATATGGTAAAATGATGTTTTACTGCAAATTTCGACGATTTTCAGCATTTAGAGCACTTTTCAATTAATCAGTAATTCTGGTGAAAAAGTTTGAAAATCCATGAATTTTAGCCTTACTTTTGAGCTACAATACATGGATTTTCACACTTGTAATATATATTGACACAATACTTCACTAAAATGTCATATTTAGTTTACTTTCAGCATAAAATTCAATTCCATCAGAAATTCTGATAAAAAGGTTTGATAAAACATGAATTTTAGCTAAAAAGTGAGGTTTGTCTGAAAAGTGTTTTAATGCTCCAAATCGTCGAAATATGCAGTAAAACATCATTTTACCATATTTTTCGATTTTTTTCAATGCTTCAGGTATTTTTAAAAATAGGAAAAGCATTGAAAAAAATCGAAAAATATGGTAAAATGATGTTTTTCTGCATATTTCGAAGATGTTCAGCATTTAGAGCACTTTCCAATTAAACCTTACTTTTTAGCTAAATTACATGGATTTTCACACTTGAAAGATATATTGACACAATACTACACTAAAATGTCATATGTAAGTTACTTTCAGCATAAAATTCAATTCCATCAATAATTCTGATAAAAAAGATTGAAAATCCATGAATTTTAGCTAAAAAATCAGGTTTGTCTGAAAAGTGTTCTAAATGCTCGAAATCGTCTAAATATGCATTAAAACATCATTTTTCCATATTTGTCGAGTTTTTCAAATGCATCATGCATTTCACATATTTCAGGTATTTCATATATTTCATATATTTTTTAAAAATACCAAAAGCATTGAAAAAATCGAAAAATATGGCAAAATGATGTTTTACTGCATATTTCGACGATTTAGAGCATATAGAACACTTTTCATGCAAACCTCATTTTTTACCTAAAATTCATAAATTTTCAAACTTTTTCATGAGAATTACTGATGGAATTGAATTTTATGCTGAAAGTAACTTAAATATGACATTTTAGTGTCGTATTGTGTCAATATATATTTCAAGTGTGAAAATCCATGTATTTTAGCTAAAAAGAAAGGTTAGTTTGAAAAGTGCTCTAAATGCTCCAATTCGTCGAAATATTCAGTAAAACATCATTTTAACATATTTTCGATTTTTTCAATCCTTCAGGTGTTTTTAAAATTAGCAAAAGCATTGAAAAAATCGAAAAATATGGTAAAATGATGTTTTACTGCATATTTCGACGACTTGAAGCATTTAGAGCATTTTTTAAACAAAGCTGATTTTTTAGCCAAAATTCATGGATTTTCAAACTTTTTTATCAGAATTTCTAATGGAATTGAAAGTTTCGAGTCTTTTCAACATTTTGAAGTATATTACATATTTTTCAAAAAGCCCATAAAATATCCATGAAATTCAGAAATTATTTTGAAAATTTCACGTATTTTTTTATATTACCAAAAGCATTGACAAAATCGAAAAATGTGGCAAAATGATGTTTTGCTGCATATTTCGACGTTTTAGAGTATTTAGAACACTTTTCATACAAACCTGATTTTTTTTAGATAAAATTCATGATTTATCAAACTTTTTTACCAAATTACTGATGAAATTGAATTTTATGCTGAAAGTTACTTAAATATGACATTTTTGAGTAGCATTGTCTCAATATATATTTCAAGTGTGAAAATCCATGCATTTTAGCTAAAAAGTAAAGTTTGCTTGAAAAGTGTTCTAAATGCTCCAAATCGTCGAAATATGCATTAAAACATGATTTTACCATATTTTTCGATTTTTTCAATGCTTTGGTATTTTTAAAAATACCTGAAGCATTAAAAAAATCGAAAAATATGGTAAAATGATGTTTTACTGCACATTTCGACGATTTTCAGCATTTAGAGCACTTTTCAATTAAACCTTACTTTTTAGCTAAAATACATGGATTTTCACACTTGTAATATATATTGACACAATACTACACTAAAATGTCATTTTTAAGTTACTTTCAGCATAAAATTCAATTCCATCAGTAATTCTGATAAAAAAGTTTTCAAATCCATGAATTTTAGCTAAAAAATCAGGTTTGTCTGAAAAGTGTTTTAAATGCACCAAATCGTCGAAATATGAAGTAAAATATTTCACCATATTTTTCGACTTTTTCAATGCTTCAGGTATTTTTAAAAATAGCAAAAGCATTGAAAAAATCGAGAAATATGGTAAAATGATGTTTTACTGCATATTTCGACGATTTTCAGCATTTAGAGCACTTTTCAATTAAACCTTACTTTTAAGCTAAAATACATGGATTTTCACACTTGTAATATATTTTGACACAATACTTCACTAAAATGTCATATTTAATTTACTTTCAGCATAAAATTCAATTCCATCACTAATTCTGATGAAAAAGTTTGAAAATCCATGAATTTTAGCTAAAAAATCAGGTTTGTCTGAAAAGTGTTCTAAATGCTCCAAATCGTCGAAATATGCAGTAAAACATCATTTTACCATATTTTTCGATTTTTTCAATGCTTTTGCTATTTTTAAAAATACCTAAAGCATTGAAAAAATCGAAAAATATGGTAAAATGATGTTTTACTGCATATTTCGACGATTTTCAGCATTTAGAGCACTTTTCAATTAAGCCTTACTTTTTAGCTAAAATACATGGATTTTCACACTTGAAATATATATTGACACAATACTACACTAAAATGTCATATTTAAGTTACTTTCAGCATAAAATTCAATTCCATTAGTAATTCTGATAAAAAAGTTTGAAAATCCATGAATTTTAGCTAAAAAACCATGTTTGTTTGAAAAATGTTCTAAATGCTCTAAATCGTCGAAATATGCAGTAAAACATCATTTTACCACATTTTTCGATTTTTTCAATGCTTTTGGTATTTTTAAAAAATATAAGAAATATTCAAAATTATTTCTGAATTTCATCGATATTTTATGGGCTTTTTGAAAAATGTGTAATATACATTAAAATGTTGAAAAGCCTCGAAAATTTCAATTCCATTAGTAATTCTGATAAAAAAGTTTGAAAATCCATGAATTTTAGCTAAAAAATCAGCTTTGCCTGAAAAGTGTTCTAAATGCTTGAAATTGTCGAAATATGCAGTAAAACTTCATTTTACCATATTTTTCGAGTTTTTCAATGCTTCAGGTATTTTATATATTTCAGGTATTTCATATATTTCATATATTTTTTAAAAATACCAAAATCATTGAAAAATTCGAAAACTATGGCAAAATGATGTTCTACTGCATATAAAGACGATTTAGAGAATTTAGAACACTTTTCAGACAAACCTCATTTTTTAGCTAAAATTAATAAATTTTCGAACTTTTTTATCAGAATTGCTGATGCAATTGAATTTTATGCTGAAAGTAACTTAATATATATTTAAAGTGTGAAAATCCATATATTTTAGTTAAAAAGAAAGATTTGCTTGAAAAGTGCTCTAAATGCTCCAAATCGTCGAAATGTGCAGTAAAACATCATTTTACCATATTTTTCGATTTTCTCAATCCTTCAGGTATTTTTAAAAATAGCAAAAGCATTGAAAAAATCGAAAAATATCGTGAAATGATGTTTTACTGCACATTTTTGTTATTTGGAGGATTTAGAGCATTTTTCAAACAAAGGTGATTTTTTAGCCAAAATTCATGGATTTTCAAACTTTTTTATCAGAATTACTAATGGAATTGAAATTTTCGAGGCTTTTCAACATTTTAAAGTACATATTTTTCAAAAAGCCAGTAAAATTTCCATGAAATTCAGAAATTATTTTGAGTATTTCACATATTTTTTTAAAATACCAAAAGCATTGAAAAAAAATCGAAAAATGTGGCAAAATGATGTTTTGCTGTATATTTCGACGAATTAGAGCATTTAGAACACTTTTCAGACAAACCTGATTTTTTAGATAAAATTCATGGATTTTCAAAGTTTTTTATTGGATTTACTGATGGAATTGAATTTTATGTTGAAAGTAACTTAAATATGACATTTTTGTGTAGTATTGTGGCAATATATATTTCAAGTGTGAAAATCCATGTATTTTAGCTAAAAAGTAAGGTTTGTTTGAAAAGTGTTCTAAATGCTCCAAATCGTCTAAATATGCATTAAAACATCATTTTACCATATTTTTCGACTTTTTCAATCCTTCTGGTATTTTTAAAAATAGCAAAAGCACTGAAAAAATCGAAAAATATGGTAAAATGATGTTTTTCTGCATATTTCGAAGATTTTCAGCATATAGAGCATTTTTCAATTAAACCTTACTTTTTAGCTAAATTACATGGATTTTCACACTTGAAATATATATTAACACAATACTACACTAAAATGTCATATATAAGTTACTTTCAGCATAAAATTCAATTCCATCAGTAATTCTGATAAAAAAGTTTGAAAATCCATGAATTTTAGCAAAAAAATCAGGTTTTTCTGAAAAGTGCTCTAAATGCCCTAAATCGTCGAAATATGCAGTAAAACATCATTTTGCCACGTTTTTCGATTTTTTCAATGCTTTTGGTATTTTTAAAAAATATATGAAATATTCAAAATTATTTTTGAATTTCATCGAAATTTTATTATTAAACCTTTACTTTTTAAGCTTTTTGACAAATTGTATGTAATATACTTTACACTAAAATGTTATTTAAGCCTTTCAGAAAAATTCAATTCCATTAGTAATTCTGATAAAAAAGTTTGAAAATCCATGAATTTTATCTAAAAAATCAGCTTTCTCTGAAAAGTGATCTAAATGCTCCAAATCGTCGAAATGTGCAGTAAAACATCATTTTACCATTTTTTCGAGTTTTACAATGCTTCATTTTTTAAAAATAGCAAAAGCATTGAGAAAAATTTTGATCAATGCATCAGGTATTAAACCTTACTTTTTAGCTAAAATACATTTTTCACACTTGAAATATATATTGACACAATACTATTTATTTAATTACTTTCAGCATAAAATTCAATTCCATCAAAATACCAAAAGCATTGAAAAAATCGAAAAATATGGCAAAATGATGTTTTACTGCATATTTCGACGATTTAGAGCATTTAGAACACTTTTCAGACAATCCTCATTTTTTAGCTAAAATTCATAAATTTTCAAACTTTTTCATGAGAATTACTGATTAACTGAATTTTATGCTAAAAGTAACTTAAATATGACATTTTAGTGTAGTATTGTGTCAATATATATATCAAGTGAGAAAATCCATATATTTTAGCTAAAAAGAAAGGTTTTGTTTGAAAAGTGCGCTAAATGCTCCAAATCGTCGAAATATGCAGAAAAACATCATTTTACCATATTTTTTGATTTTTTAAATCCTTCAGGTATTTTTAAAAATAGCAAAAGCATTGAAAAAAATCGAAAAATATGGTAAAATGATGTTTTACTGCATATTTCGGCTATTTGGAGGATTTAGAGCATTTTTCAAAAAAAACTGATTTTTTAGCCAAAATTATTGGATTTTCAAACTTTTTTATGAGAATTACTAATGGAATTGAAATTTTCGAGTCTTTTCAATATTTTAAAGTATATTACATATTTTTCAAAAAAAAAACATAAAATTTCCATGAAATTCAGAAATTATTTTGAATATTTCACATATTTTTTTAAAATACCAAAAGCATTGAAAAAATCGAAAAATGTGGCAAAATGATGTTTTGCTGCATATTTCGACGATTTAGAGCATTTAGAACACTTTTCAGACAAACCTGATTTTTTAGATAAAATTCATGGATTTTCAAACTTTTTTATCAGAATTACTGATGGAATTGAATTTTATGCTGAAAGTAACTTAAATATGACATTTTTGTGTAGTATTGTGTCAATATATATTTCAAGTGTGAAAATCCATGCATTTTAGCTAAAAAGTAAGGTTTGTTTGAAAAGTGTTCTAAATGCTCCAAATCGTCGAAATATGCATTAAAACATGATTTTACCATATTTTTCGTTTTTTTCAATGCTTTGGTATTTTTAAAAATACCTGAAGCATTAAAAAAATCGAAAAATATGGTAAAATGATGTTTTACTGCATATTTCGACGATTTTCAGCATTTAGAGCACAGTTCAATTAAACCTTACTTTTTAGCTAAAATACATGGATTTTCACACTAGAAATATATATTGACACAATACTGCACTAAAATGTCATATTTAAGTTACTTTCAGTATAAAATTCAATTCTATCAGTAATTCTGATAAAAAAGTTTGAAAATCCATGAATTTTAGCTAAAAAATCAGGTTTGTCTGAAAAGTGTTTTAAATGCTCCAAATCTTCGAAATGTGCAGTAAAACATCATTTTACCATATTTTTCGATTTTCTCAATGCTTTTGATATTTTTAAAAATACCTGAAGCATTGAAAAAATCGAAAAATATGCTAAAATGATATTTTACTGCATATTTCGACGATTTTCAGCATTTAGAGCACTTTTCAAAACAATTAATATTTTTCGCCTTTATTTTTAAAAATAGGAAAAGCTTTTATAGCTAAAAGATACATGGATTTTCACACTTGAAATATATATTGACACAATACTACACTAAAATGTCATATATAAGTTACTTTCAGCATAAAATTCAATTCCATCAGTAATTCTGATAAAAAAGTTTGAAAATCCATGAATTTTAGCTAAAAAATCAGGTTTGTCTGAAAAGTGTTCTAAATGCTCGAAATCGTCTAAATATGCAGTAAAACATCATTTTACAATATTTGTCGAGTTTTTCAAATGCATCATGCATTTCACATATTTCAGGTATTTCATATATTTCATATATTTTTTAAAAATACCAAAAACAGAAAAAATCGAAAAATATGGCAAAATGATGTTTTACTACATATTTCGACGATTTAGAGCATATAGAGCACTTTTCATGTAAACCTCATTTTTTACCTAAAATTCATAAATTTTCAAACTTTTTCATGAGAATTACTGATGGAATTGAATTTTATGCTGAAAGTAACTTAAATATGACATTTTAGTGTCGTATTGTGTCAATATATATTTCAAGTGTGAAAATCTATGTATTTTAGTTAAAAAGAAAGGTTAGTTTGAAAAGTGCTCTAAATGCTCCAAATCGTCGAAATATGCAGTAAAACATCATTTTACCATATTTTTCGATTTTTTCAATCCTTCAGGTATTTTTAAAATTAGCAAAAGGATTGAAAAAATCGAAAAATATGGTAAAATGATGTTTTACTGCATATTTCGACGATTTGGAGCATTTAGAGCATTTTTCAAACAAAGCTGATTTTTTAGCCAAAATTCATGGATTTTCAAACTTTTTTATCAGAATTACTAATGGAATTGAAAGTTTCGAGTCTTTTCAACATTTTAAAGTATATTACATATTTTTCAAAAAGCCCATAAAATTTCCATGAAATTCAGAAATTATTTTGAAAATTTCACGTATTTTTTTAAAATACCAAAAGCATTGAAAAAATCGAAAAATGTGGCAAAATGATGTTTTGCTGCATATTTCGACGTTTTAGAGCATTTAGAACACTTTTCATACAAACCTGATTTTTTTTAGATAAAATTCATGATTTTTCAAACTTTTTTACCAAATTACTGATGAAATTGAATTTTATGCTGAAAGTTACTTAAATATGACATTTTTGAGTAGCATTGTCTCAATATATATTTCAAGTGTGAAAATCCATGCATTTTAGCTAAAAAGTAAAGTTTGCTTGAAAAGTGTTCTAAATGCTCCAAATCGTCGAAATATGCATTAAAACATGATTTTACCATATTTTTCGATTTTTTCAATGCTTCGGTATTTTTAAAATTACCTGAAGCTCTCGTTTTGAACGTTCTCATTATCCAACATATCATTTTCTTTGCACTTGCGATCGTGGCACTGTTGTGATCCTTGAAAGTGAGATCCTGAGACATTACTACTCCCAGATCCCTTACATTATTTTTCCGCTCTATTGTATGTCCAGAGTCTGTAGTATACTCTGTTCTAGTTATTATCTCCTCCAGTTTTCCATGACGGAGTAGTTGTAATTTGTC
>NW_027195332.1:92500-192500 GCF_038502225.1 Cherax quadricarinatus | reverse complement strand
GAGCTTGAAGTATGTAGGTGCTTGAAGTATGGAGGAGCTTGAAGTATGGAGGTGCTTGAAGTATGTAGGTGCTTGAAGTATGTAGGTGCTTGAAGTATGGAGGAGCTTGAAGTATGTAGGTGCTTGAAGTATGTAGGAGCTTGAAGTATGTAGGAGCTTGAAGTAAGTAGGTGCTTGAAGTATGTAGGTGCATGAAGTATGTAGGTGCTTGAAGTATGTAGAAGCTTGAAGTATGTAGGTGCTTGAAGTATGGAAGAGCTTGAAGTATGTAGGTGCTTGAAGTATGTAGGTGCTTGAAGTATGTAGGTGCTTGAAGTATGGAGGAGCTTGAAGTATGTAGGTGCTTGAAGTATGTAGGTGCTTGAAGTATGTAGGTGCTTGAAGTATGTAGGAGCTTGAAGTATGTAGGTGCTTGAAGTATGTAGGAGCTTGAAGTATGTAGGAGCTTGAAGTATGTAGGTGCTTGAAGTATGTAGGTGCTTGAAGTATGTAGGTGCTTGAAGTATGTAGGTGCTTGAAGTATGTAGGTGCTTGAAGTATGGAGGAGCTTGAAGTATGTAGGTGCATGAAGTATGTAGGTGCTTGAAGTATGTAGGTGCTTGAAGTATGTAGGTGCTTGAAGTATGTAGGTGCTTGAAGTATGTAGGAGCTTGAAGTATGTAGGAGCTTGAAGTACGTAGGAGCTTGAAGTATGTAGGTGCTTGAAGTATGTAGGTGCTTGAATTATGTAGGTGCTCGAAGTATGTAGGTGCTTGAAGTATGTAGGTGCTTGAAGTATGTAGGTGCTTGAAGTATGTAGGTGCTTGAAGTATGTAGGAGCTTGAAGTATGTAGGTGCTTGAAGTATGTAGGAGCTTGAAGTATGTAGGAGCTTGAAGTATGTAGGTGCTTGAACTATGTAGGTGCTTGAAGTATGTAGGTGCTTGAAGTATGTAGGTGCTTGAAGTATGGAGGAGCTTGAAGTATGTAGGTGCTTGAAGTATGTAGGAGCTTGAAGTATGTAGGAGCTTGAAGTATGTAGGTGCTTGAAGTATGTAGGTGCTTGAAGTATGTAGGTGCTTGAAGTATGTAGGAGCTTGAAGTATGTAGGTGCTTGAAGTATGGAGGAGCATGAAGTATGTAGGTGCTTGAAGTATGTAGGTACTTGAAGTATGTAGGTGCTTGAAGTATGTAGGAGCTTGAAGTATGTAGATGCTTGAAGTATGTAGGAGCTTGAAGTATGTAGGAGCTTGAAGTATGTAGGTGCTTGAAGTATGTAGGTGCTTGAAGTATGTAGGTGCTTGAAGTATGTAGGAGCTTGAAGTATGTAGGTGCTTGAAGTATGGAGGAGCTTGAAGTATGTAGGTGCTTGAAGTATGTAGATGCTTGAAGTATGGAGGAGCTTGAAGTATGTAGGTGCATGAAGTATGTAGGTGCTTGAAGTATGTAGGTGCTTGAAGTATGTAGGTGCTTGAAGTATATAGGTGCTTGAGGTATGTAGGTGCTTGAAGTATGCAGGTGCTTGAAGTATGTAGGTGCTTGAAATATGTAGGTGCTTGAAATATGTAGGTGCTTGAAGTATGTAGGTGCTTGAAGTATATAGGTGCTTGAGGTATGTAGGTGCTTGAAGTATGAAGGTGCTTGAAGTATGTAGGCACTTGAAGTATGTAGGTGCTTGAAGCATGAAGGCGCTTGAAGTATGTAGGTGCTTGAAGTATGTAGGTGCTTGAAGAATGTAGGTGCTTGAAGTATGTAGGTGCTTGAAGTATGTAGGCGCTTGAAGTATGTAGGTGCATGAAGTATGTAGGTGCTTGAAGTATGTAGGTGCTTGAAGTATGTAGGTGATTGAAGTATGTAGGAGCTTAAAGTATGTAGGTGCTTAAAGTATGTAGGTGCTTGAAGTATGAAGGTGCTTGAAGTATGTAGGTGCTTGAAGTATGTAGGTGCTTGAAGAATGTAGGAGCTTAAAGTATGTAGGTCCTTGAAGTATGTAGGTGCTTGAAGTATGTAGGTGCTTGAAGTATGAAGGTGCTTGAAGTATGTAGGTGCTTGAAGTATGTAGGTGCTTGAAGTATGTAGGAGCTTAAAGTATGTAGGTGCTTGAAGTATGTAGGTTCTTGAAGTATGAAGGTGCTTGAAGAATGTAGGTGCTTGAAGTATGTAGGAGCTTAAAGTATGTAGGTGCTTGAAGTATGTAGGTGCTTGAAGTATGAAGGTGCTTGAAGTATGTAGGTGCTTGAAGTATGTAGGTGCTTGAAGTATGGAGGTGCTTGAAGTATGTAGGAGCTTAAAGTATGTAGGTGCTTGAAGTATGTAGGTGCTTGAAGTATGTAGGTGCTTGAAGTATGTAGGTGCTTAAAGTATGTAGGTGCTTGAAGTATGTAGGAGCTTAAAGTATGTAGGTGCTTGAAGTATGTAGGTGCTTGAAGTATGAAGGTGCTTGAAGTATATAGGTGCTTGAAGTATGTAGGTGCTTGAAGTATGGAGGAGCTTAAAGTATGTAGGTGCTTGAAGTATGTAGGTGCTTGAAGTATGTAGGTGCTTGAAGTATGTAGGTGCTTGAAGTATGTAGGCGCTTGAAGTATGTAGGTACTTGAAGTATGTAGGTGCTTGAAGTATGTAAGTGCTTGAAGTATGTAGGTGCTTGAAGTATGTAGGTGCTTGAAGTATGTAGGTGCTTGAAGTATGTAGGTGCTTGAAGTATGTAGGTGCTTGAAGTATGAAGGTGCTTGAAGTATGTAGGTGCTTGAAGTATGTAGGAGCTTAAAGTATGTAGGTGCTTGAAGTATGTAGGTGCTTGAAGTATGAAGGTGCTTGAAGTATGTAGGTGCTTGAAGTATGTAGGTGCTTGAAGTATGTAGGAGCTTAAAGTATGTAGGTGCTTGAAGTATGTAGGTGCTTGAAGTATGTAGGTGCTTGAAGTATGTTGGTACTTAAAGTATGTAGGTGCTTGAAGTATGTAGGTGCTTGAAGTATGTAGGTGCTTGAAGTAAGTAGGTGCTTGAAGTATGTAGGTGCTTGAAGTATGTAGATGCTTGAAGTATGTAGGTGCTTGAAGTATGTAGGTGCTTGAAGTATGTAGGTGCTTTAAGTATGAAGGTGCTTGAAGTATGTAGGTGCTTGAAGTATGTAGGTGCTTGAAGTATGTAGGTGCTTGAAGTAAGTAGGTGCTTGAAGTATGTAGCTGCTTGAATTATGTAGGAGCTTAAAGTATGTAGGTGCTTGAAGTATGTAAGTGCTTGAAGTATGAAGGTTCTTGAAGTATGTAGGTGCTTGAAGTATGTAGGTGCTTGAAGTATGTAGGTGCTTGAAGTATGTAGGTGCTTGAAGTATGAAGGTGCTTGAAGTATGTAGGTGCTTGAAGTATGTAGGTGCTTGAAGTATGTAGGTGCTTGAAGTAAATAGGTGCTTGAAGTATGTAGGTGCTTGAATTATGTAGGAGCTTAAAGTATGTAGGTGCTTGAAGTATGTAGGTGCTTTAAGTATGAAGGTGCTTGAAGTATGTAGGTGCTTGAAGTATGTAGGTGCTTGAAGTATGTAGGAGCTTAAAGTATGTAGGTGCTTGAAGTATGTAGGTGCTTGAAGTATGTAGGTGCTTGAAGTATGTAGGTGCTTGAAGTATGTAGGAGATTAAAGTATGTAGGTGCTTGAAGTATGTAGGTGCTTGAAGTATGTAGGTGCTTGAAGTATGTAGGTGCTTGAAGTATGTAGGTGCTTGAATTATGAAGGTGCTTGAAGTATATAGGTGCTTGAGGTATGTAGGTGCTTGACGTAAGTAGGAGCTTAAAGTATGTAGGTGCTTGAAGTGTGTAGGTGCTTGAAGTATGTGGGTGCTTGAAGTATGTAGGTGCTTGAAGTATGTAGGAGCTTAAAGTATGTAGGTGCTTGAAGTATGTAGGTGCTTGAAGTATGAAGGTGCTTGAAATATGTAGGTGCTTGAAGTATGTAGGTGCTTGAAGTATGTAGGAGCTTAAAGTATGTAGGTGCTCGAAGTGTGTAGGTGCTTGAAGTACGTAGGTGCTTGAAGTATGTAGGTGCTTGAAGTATGTAGGTGCTTGAAGTATGTAGGTGCTTGAAGTATGTAGGTACTTGAAGTATGTAGGTGCTTGAAGTATGTAGGTGCTTGAAGTATGTAGGAGCTTAAAGTATATAGGTGCTTGAAGTATGTAGGTGCTTGAAGTATGAAGGTGCTAGAAGTATGCAGGTGCTTGAAGTATGTAGTAGCTTAAAGTATGTAGGTGCTTGAAGTGTGTAGGTGCTTGAAGTATGTAGGTGCTTGAAGTATGTAGGTGCTTGAAGTATGTAGGTGCTTGAAGTATGTAGGTGCTTGAAGTATGTAGGTGCTTGAAGTATGTAGATGCTTGAAGTATGTAGGAGCTTAAAGTATGTAGTTGCTTGAAGTGTGTAGGTGCTTGAAGTATGTAGGTGCTTGAAGTATGTAGGTGCATGAAGTATGTAGGTGTTTGAAGTACATAGGTGCTTGAAGTATGTAGGTGCTTGAGGTATGTAGGTGCTTGAAGTATGTAGGTGTTTGAAGTATGTTGGTGCTTGAAGTATGTAGGTGCTTGAAGTATGTAGGTCCTTTAAGTATGTAGGAGCTTGAAGTATGTATGTGCTTGATGTACGTAGGTGCTTGAAGTATGTAGGTGCTTGAGGTATGTAGGTGCTTGAAGTATGTAGGAGCTTGAAGTATGTAGGTGCTTGAGGTATGTAGGTGCTTGAAATATATAGGAGCTTAAATTATGTAGGTGCTTGAAGTATGTAGGTGCTTGAAGTATGTAGGTGCTTGAAGTATGTAGGAGCTTGAAGTATGTAGGTGCTTGAAGTATGTAGGTGCTTGAAGTATGTAGGTGCTTGAAGTATGTAGGAGCTTGAAGTGTGTAGGTGCTTGAAGTATGTAGGTGCTTGAAGTATGTAGGTGCTTGAAGTGTGTAGGTGCTTGAAGTGTAGGTGCTTGAAGTATGTAGGTGCTTGAAGTATGTAGAAGCTTGAAGTATGTAGGTGCTTGAAGTATGTAGGTGCTTGAAGTATGTAGGAGCTTGAAGTATGATTCTGCATCTAATTGTTCACTAAGATTTCCTAAATCTTTCAGGGGATAAAATGCGGCAAAAGAACTGCCCATTACTTAGACTGAGAAATCAAATGTTATTGTTATTTTGTACAAAAGTTAAAATGTTAGCGAAATGGAAGAATTATTTAATGAATCATTTTCTTTGGTTTTTTAATGAATCTCCTTTAACATGTTAATTGTTCTTTTAACTGTAAATTGAAAATAAGACAGAAACAAAACAATAGTTCTCATCCAGACTCAACATTCTGTGTGATTCACTTGCAAGCTACGAAGATTCAAACTATTAATAACAAAAAAGAAAGCTGATTAGCATGTACAGTTGTTTTCACGGAGGTACACAAGTAAATAAACAAACGGACACTCATGTACTTGCAATAAATGATTCACAAATTACACTTCCTCAGCTAAATATTTGCGAAAAATGTATTTACTATATATAATTAATGTAACATAAATAGAAGTCCAAAATTGTTCTTAGTTAGCCTCTCCTGGATGGCCGAACTGTGTAGCAGTTTTGTGGCGTCTAGCTGGTGTACGTTCGCGGCTGTCTTGGTGGGTGTAATTACTGGACGCAGTTTTCTGTGTGTCCCCTCCAGTAATTCCAGCCACCTGGATAGTCTCTACCGTAGACCAGCTAGACAAGACCAAGTTTCCATGCAGCAAGGTCACTGAGGGTGGCAACCGCTGACTCTGAGGAAGTAGGGAAGGGAGTCCACCTGAGGTGACACTAGAGGACTCCTGGAGACACTGATCCGGGGAAGGCACCGCCGACCTTAGGTATGTGGGGAAGGGGAGACATCCGGGAGCGAACGGAGGGATTCCTGGATACATGAACTTGGGGAAGGTTGTTGTTGAGGCTGACCTTAGGGACGTGCGGAAGGGAAGACATCTGGGAGCGAACGGATGGATTCCTGGATACATGAACCTGGGGAAGGCATGAATACCAGCAGTTGAGGCTGACCTTGGGTAAGTGGGGAAGGGGGGATATCCGACGGTAGACGGATGGATTCCTGGATTCATGAACCTGGGGAAGGCAAGAATACCAGCAGTTGAGGCTGACCTTGGGTAAGTGGTGAAGGGAAGACATCCGGCGGTAGACGGATGGATTCCTGGATACATGGACCTAGGGAAGGCATGAATACCGCTGACTTTGGTGAAGTGGGGAAGGGAGTTCACCTGAGGTGACACAAGTGGACTCCTGGAGACACTGATCCGGGGAAGGCACCGCCGACCTTAGGTAAGTGGGGAAGGGAAGACATCTGGGAGCGAACGGATGGATTTCTGGATACATGAACTTGGGGAAGGTTGTTGTTGAGGCTGACCTTAGGGACGTGCGGAAGGGAAGACATCTGGGAGCGAACGGATGGATTCCTGGATACATGAACCTGGGGAAAGCAAGAATACAGGTTGGTGAGGCTGATCTTGGGGAAGTGAGGAAGGGAAAACATCCGGAGGCGGACGGATGGATTCCTGGATACATGAACCTGGGAAAGCTGAGGCTGGAAGGCAGAGAGAGAGAGAGAAGCGAGGCTGACCTTAGGGAAGTGAGGAAGGGGAGACATCCGGGGGCCCACGGATGGATTCCTGGACACATGATCCTGGGGAAGGCGAGGGGGGGGGGGTGGACCTTAAAGACGAACCACTGGCCTCCACGTGGCAAGGTCTGGTAACTCAGAGATAACTCTGAGGCTGATAGTTGTCGCAAATAATAATTTTATTGACATTATGAATTAGTCTGGATCTAAGTACGTATGCATGCGCATGCACACTCCATACACAACAGCTTTATTGTAAGTAGACAATTTCCTTTGCAAAGAACCTATGCACAAAAGCAGGCGTGCACACACACACACACACACAAACACACACACACACACACACACATACACACACACATACACACACATACACACACACACACACAGACACACACAGACACACACACACACACACACACACACACACACACACACACACAGAAGAGACAGGGGGAATATGATAACGACAGAGACAGGATGTTCCAGGTATGTTAGGTAGTATTTCTTCAGTCACAGAGTTTTCAGGAAGTGGAATAGCCTGAGTAGTGATGTAGTGGAGGCAGGATGCATGCAGAGGTTTAAGAAGAGGTATGATAAAGCTCACGGAGCGAGAAGAGTGACCGGTTAGCGGCCAGTTGAAGAGGCGGGGTCAGGAGCCCTGACTCGACCTCCGCAACCACAACTAGATGAGTACACACACACGCACACAAGACATGAACGTTATGAAACACTAAATTGTGTTTAATTTACTCTCAGTTTTTGGATGTTACGTATGCTGATGATAATATCTGACTGAACTGTGTCATGACAGACCATTGTGTAGTTTTTAGAAATTTAATACGTTTAGTTTTGGTGTCGTGGAGAGAGTAGAAGTGGAGTAGATCGTATTGGTTGGTAGGTTTTCGATAGCTTTACAGAGAAGAACATCAAGGAAAGGAAGAGTGTTGTCGATTTCTTCTTCTCGTGTGAACTGGATTAAGGGCTCGACCTAGTTGAGCTTGTGTTGGAGAGCTTGAACGTTGAAGCGTCTGGGAGTTATGATGAGAATGTCGTCAAAATAACGGAGCTAGGTGATAGACGAGGGAATAATGATGGAAAAACGTTCGTCTTCCAGATGTTTCATGTATAGGCTCGCCAAGACGGCACTGAGTGGCGAACCAATGGGTAATCCAAAAGTCTGCTGAAAGAGGTGATTTTCGAGAGAAACACGTAAAGCCTGACTTCATCCTATAAATGCTCACGTATCTTCCACCCGAGTAGATCTGTTTGTGACTTGATAAAGCCCACTGTGTGGGAGAAACGTTGTCAATAAAGGATCACATTATACTGCATGTGTTTATATTTCCAACTCTCTCCTTTACTTTCACATAACACCCTCTGGTAAAATTCTAGATGTGACGCTGTTTGCTATGTTATTTGCTTCGCAAAGAGAAAAGCAATAGTCATATAACGCATAATTATTTATTCTCTTCTTTTACATAAAAATTACATATTTCTTAAGCTCTCTATATACAATTAGAAACTTGGTTAGAAACTCCAATAATCATTGACCACCAGCAGTCCAACTGACCAACTACGTCCATCTACAACTCTCTTCCATTTTAATCAAATCTACATAAACATTCTATGAATAGGAAAAACTTTTGGCTTAAGTAGCAATGATTTTGGCTTAAGTAGCAACGCTCTTCTTGCCAAATAAGGCAAGTGAAAATTTGTTTATACAATAATTTC
Organism: Cherax quadricarinatus; assembly: GCF_038502225.1. Taxonomy (NCBI): domain Eukaryota; kingdom Metazoa; phylum Arthropoda; class Malacostraca; order Decapoda; family Parastacidae; genus Cherax; species Cherax quadricarinatus. The sequence continues at coordinate 184,182 of NW_027195332.1, read as the reverse complement.
GCAAAAATCATTCTCAACCTAACGACAAAAATATATTTCCCTGTGTTTGTTTATTAAATTACTGCAAACTTGTCTAAACTGAGGGTGTGTTAAGGAAGAAGGTTGAAAGTGAACATAGATAAGCATAAGGTGATAAGGATACCAGCGGGATAGATAAAGAAAAATAGGATATCACACTGGAAGGCGGGAGTGTGAAAAAAGTGGATGTGTTCAGATATTTGAGAGAAGACTTGTTAACGAACGGGTTTATGAAGGTAAGAAGAATATGGTAAAGAAGACACTCGTATAAATGGTCTTAAGCAAGATGAAATCGGTAACACGAAACAGAATCAGTAACGCACAACAAAATCTCTCGAGGATAAAAAAAAATATAAGCCACCAAGTCGGCAGATTCGATCGCTTGATCAAAAGAATTCTGGAGGTCGCTGCTGCAGCCTGGCCAGTGCGCCTCTGTGTTAATGTCTCTGATGCCATATAAGGTTGTGATGTGCTGTGATGTTCTGTATTTATGAAAGTGTTGTTGGCGTTCAGTGTTGGTGAATGTGTTGTTCAGCAACTGCTAATGTTTAGTAAGTTAGTTACTAGTTGTGCAACTCACTAGTCGATAGTAACTTTGCCTGTTGTGGTGAGTGTGTACTCACCTAAGTGTGGTTGCATGGGTAGAGACTCAGCTCCTGGCCCCGCCTCTTCACCGAACGCTACTTGGTCCGCTCTCTCTCACTGCTCCATCAGGTTTATAATACCTCGTCTTAAAGCTATGTATGTTTCCTGCCTCCACTACATCAATCGCCAAACTGTTCCACTTCCTGACTACTCAATGGCTGAAGAAATACTTCCTAACATCATTTTGACTCATCTGAGTCTTCAACTTTCAAGTGTGACCCCTTGTTCCTGTGTCCCCTCTCAGGAACATCCTGTCTCTGTCCACCTTGTCTATTCCACGGAGTATTTTGTATGTCTCCCCTAACCCTTCTGTCCTCCAGTGTCGTCAGGCCGAATTCCCTTTAACCTATCCTCGTAAGACATTCCCCTGAGCTCTGGAACTAACCTTTGCATTTTCTCTAATTTCTTGACGTGCTTGACCCGGTGCGGATTCCAAACTGGTGCTGCGTACTCCAGTATGGGCCTGGCATACACGGTGTACAGTGTCTTGAAAGATTCCTTACTTAGGTATCGGAACGCTGTTCTCAGGTTTGCCAGGCGCCCATATGCTGCAGCAATTATCTGGATGATGTGTGCTTCCGGAGACGTGCTCGTTGTTATACTCACCCCAATATCTTTCTCCTTGAGCGAGGTTTGCAGTCTTCGGCCACCTAGCCTATACCCTGTCTGCGGCCTTCTTTGCCCTTCCCCGACCTTCATGACTTTGCATTTGGCGGGGTTAAATTCGAGAACCAGGCGCTGGACCAGGTGTCCAGCCTGTCCAGGTCTCTTTGAAGTCCTGTCTGTTCCTCATCTGATTTGATTCTCCTCATTAACTTCACATCATCTGCGAACAGGGACACTTCTGAGTCTATCCCTTCCATCATGTCATTCACGCATACCAAGGATAGCACTGGTTCTAGGACTGACTCCGGTGGGACCCCGCTCGTCACAGGTGTCCACTGTGATACCTCATCACGTACCATGACTCGTTGTTGCCTCCCTGTCAGGTATTCTCTGATCCATTGCAGTGCTCTTCCTGTTATACGCGACTGATCCTCTAGCTTCTGCACTAATCTCTCGTGAGGAACTTTGTCGAAGGCCTTCCTGCAGTCCAAGAAGATGCAATCAACCCGCCCCTCTCTCTCGTGTCTTACTTCTGTTAGTTTATAATAAAACTCCAGAAGGCTTGTGACACAGGATTTGGCTTCCATGAATCCGTGCTGGTTGTCATTTATACTCTTGTACCCTTCCAGGTGCTCCACCACTTTCCTCTTGATAATCTTCTCCATGACTTCGCATACCATACACGTCAGTGACACTAGTCTGTAGTTTAGTGCCTCTTTTCTGTGTGTGTGTGTGTGTGTGTGTGTGTGTGTGTGTGTGTGTGTGTGTGTGTGTGTGTGTGTGTGTGTGTGTGTGTGTGTGTGTGTGTGTGTGTACTCACCTAGTTGTACTCACCTAGTTGAGGTTGTGGGGGTCGAGTCCGAGCTCCTGGCCCCGCCTCTTCACTGATCGCTACTAGGTCACTCTCCCTGAGCCGTGAGCTTTATCATACCTCTGCTTAAAGCTATGTATGGATCCTGCCTCCACTACATCGCTTCCCAAACTGTTCCACTTACTGACTACTCTGTGGCTGAAGAAATACTTCCTAACATCCCTGTGATTCATCTGTGTCTTCAGCTTCCAACTGTGTCCCCTTGTTACTGTGTCCAATCTCTGGAACATCCTGTCTTTGCCCACCTTGTCAATTCCTCTCAGTATTTTGTATGTCGTTATCATGTCCCCCCTATCTCTCCTGTCCTCCAGTGTCGTCAGGTTGATTTCCCTTAACCTCTCCTCGTAGGACATACCTCTTAGCTCTGGGACTAGTCTTGTTGCAAACCTTTGCACTTTCTCTAGTTTCTTCACGTGCTTGGCTAGGTGTGGGTTCCAAACTGGTGCCGCATACTCCAATATGGGCCTAACGTACACGGTGTACAGGATCCTGAATGATTCCTTATTAAGATGTCGGAATGCTGTTCTGAGGTTTGCTAGGCGCCCATATGCTGCAGCAGTTATTTGGTTGATGTGCGCTTCAGGAGATGTGCCTGGTGTTATACTCACCCCAAGATCTTTTTCCTTGAGTGAGGTTTGTAGTCTCTGACTCCCTAGACTGTACTCCGTCTGCGGCCTTCTTTGCCCTTCCCCAATCTTCATGACTTTGCACTTGGTGGGATTGAACTCCAGGAGCCAATTGCTGGACCAGGTCTGCAGCCTGTCCAGATCCCTTTGTAGTTCTGCCTGGTCTTCGATCCAGTGAATTCTTCTCATCAACTTCACGTCATCTGCAAACAGGGACACCTCAGAGTCTATTCCTTCCGTCATGTCGTTCACAAATACCAGAAACAGCACTGGTCCTAGGACTGACCCCTGCGGGACCCCGCTGGTCACAGGTGCCCACTCTGACACCTCGCCACGTACCATGACTCGCTGCTGTCTTCCTGACAAGTATTCCCTGATCCATTGTAGTGCCTTCCCTGTTATCCCTGCTTGGTCCTCCAGTTTTTGCACCAATCCCTTGTGTGGAACTGTGTCAAACGCCTTCTTGCAGTCCAAGAAAATGCAATCCACCCACCCCTCTCTCTCTTGTCTTACTGCTGTCACCATGTCATAGAACTCCAGTAGGTTGGTGACACAGGATTTCCCGTCCCTGAAACCATGTTGGCTGCTGTTGATGAGATCGTTCCTTTCTAGGTGTTCCACCACTCTTCTCCTGATAATCTTCTCCATGATTTTGCATACTATACATGTCAGTGACACTGGTCTGTAGTTTAATGCTTCATGTCTGTCTCCTTTTTTAAAGATTGGGACTACATTTGCTGTCTTCCATGCCTCAGGCAATCTCCCTGTTTCGATAGATGTATTGAATATTGTTGTTAGGGGTACACATAGCGCCTCTGCTCCCTCTCTCAATACCCATGGGGAGATGTTATCTGGCCCCATTGCCTTTGAGGTATCTAGCTCACTCAGAAGCCTCTTCACTTCTTCCTCAGTTGTGTGCACTGTGTCCAGTACTTGGTGGTGTGCCCCACCTCTCCGTCTTTCTGGAGTCCCTTCTGTCTCCTCTGTGAACACTTCTTTGAATCTCTTGTTGAGTTCTTCACATACTTCACGGTCATTTCTTGTTGTCTCTCCTCCTTCCTTCCTTAGCCTGATTACCTGGTCCTTGACTGTTGTTTTCCTCCTGATGTGGCTGTACAACAGTTTCGGGTCAGATTTGGCTTTCGCTGCTATGTCATTTTCATATTGTCTTTGGGCCTCCCTTCTTATCTGTGCATATTCGTTTCTGGCTCTACGACTGTTCTCCTTATTCTCCTGGGTCCTTTGCCTTCTATATTTCTTCCATTCCCTAGCACACTTGGTTTTTGCCTCCCTGCACCTTTGGGTAAACCATGGGCTCATCCTGGCTTTTTCATTATTCCTGTTACCCTTGGGTACAAACCTCTCCTCAGCCTCCTTGCATTTTGTTGCTACATATTCCATCATCTCATTAACTGGCTTCCCTGCCAGTTCTCTGTCCCACTGAACCCCGTTCAGGTAGTTCCTCATTCCTGTGTAGTCCCCTTTCTTGTAGTTTGGCTTCATTCGTCCTGGCCTTCCTGCTTCTCCCTCCACTTGTAGCTCTACTGTGTATTCGAAGCTTAAAACCACATGGTCACTGGCCCCAAGGGGTCTTTCATATGTGTGTGTGTGTGTGTGTGTGTGTGCAGAAATTATTTTCCGACCAGACATTTAAACAGACAGTTGTATTACGCGCTTCCTACCCATCCACTGGGTAAAGATTATACAAGTAAAGTCAGTAAAGATTATACAAGTGAAGTCAGTAAAGATTATACAAGTGGAGTCAGTAAAGATTATACAAGTAATTCAGTAAAGATTATTCAAGAGCAATAAAAAAATAATATTTACGTGTTAATTATAATTACATTATGGAGTGAAAGTGATATTACATTTATAATCAGCGTTCCAGTTACATTAGGTCGACCTGTTATGAAAACGAAGGAATTTGTGCATAATTCTACGGATATTACAACCCAGGGTTGAATATCTTCCATCAACACTAAGAACACTGTCCTGCCAGTGATGTGTTTACCACTGTTATTGTCAGAGTCAGCACCACTGAGAGGACTTTGCCACCACTGCTGTTTCTACTCTTGTTTCTGCCCGTCTCTGCCACTGCTGTTATTTTCACTTCAAACATCCGTGGGGAATAACTCATCCACTCATCCAGAAGAAGCAATCATTCCCATATCCTTAAAAATAGAACAGCAGTGTTATCACAATCTCCCTCCCTCCCTCTCTCTCTCTCTCTCTCTCTCTCTCTCTCTCTCTCTCTCTCTCTATCTCTCTCTCTCTCTCTCTCCCATGTACCCTTGCATGACAAATTCACCTCCATTCTTAACTACACGTCTCAGGTGTAAGGTTTTAATTCCCAGGTCCCAGGTCATAGAATTTAGGTCTGAAAGGCCAAGCCACAGTTCACTGGTCTCAGGTCTCAGTGTTACCAAATTCAGGATGTAAATAAAGCTTTCAGTGATTGTGAATGTGAACTCAGCGTTGTGCTCAACGTGGACACAAATCTCACTGTCCATAATGTTGAAGGAAGACCGCATACAATAAAAAAATTTATTGAGAAAGCATTTCGCTCTTTAGATGTTTTTATCAAGTCAATGCGATGGCTGGAGGCCCAGACCGCTGAAAACTTCCCTGACTTTAAACCATGTTTGTGAAATTCCACGAGTTTACTTTTACGGTTATTCACATGTATCGGTCACCCACCTCACCTACGGTTCTCATTCCGCTGAAATATTTCTCAAGCTTGGTCTCCAAGTGAGAGATTGCCCATGTAAAATTTCCTTCGTCCCTCTGTGTTTTTGCGTTGCAAAACATTTTATAATTCTTATGCCCAAAGTACGATTAACTAAGGAGAAAAAGTTAAATTGGAAAGGGAAAGCGATACGTGAATATAGTGTTTACAGTAAACAAAGTGGTTAACAAAATTCGCAATACCTTGGCTGGATTAATTGACAATTAATAAAAACACTGGAGAGAACTGTAGATAATGTCTTTTTCTGTACTAAATAATTATCTTTGCTTGATAAAGATTCAAAACAAACCGAGTGAAGTTTCCTCTTCAAAGCAGAAATTTTTAGTGAAATTTGTAAAAAGAAAAGTATGCTTTTGTTAACGTTGTGTAACACCAGGAAGATATAGACAACCATAATTCTTTACACAGTAACGTCAGACATACATACAAACATACAGCTACACAGAGTAACAGTAGATATACATAGTATGCATAAATATAATATTATGCAGAAAATCCCACAATAAGAAATAAATAACTATGAAACATAAATAGTAGAATCAAATTTACAGTGAGTGTCGTCTCCATGGTAGTCTGGCTGGACGAGTAATTCTTGTCTGGCTGCTCTACGTTTCCAGCGTGTCAAGGAAGTTATAATTATAGGGCGCAGATTTTTGTGTGTCATCCCCTTTTTGAATATACTGATATTAAAACACTTGTGTTCTAATATCATATATAGACAGTACTTGTTGGATTGGTCGCTCTTGAAAAGTTAAGTTCCTCTCTTGAGGAAATGATGTGTTTAGGGTTCACATCACTCAACGTCCTCAAACTTTCTTTGCTCGTTTACTGAAACATTTTTATAGCTGAGAGAGTGGTGGACTGTAGAGCATATTATATCTTTTTTTTTTTCAAAAAATGATCATGAATGAAAAACTTATATACATAAATTTATTTATATTAATTTATTTATTGAAACCTCAGTTATTCACGATTGGTTTCGTCGTTAACTTTATTCTGTCAACAGGAACTGTACAAAATCATTGCTCAGTTATAAAGAACCTGATCGTAACATATGCTAAACATTATATTATTGTAAGTATATTGAGGAAAGATATAAAAAAATATGTATGTATACTAGCAAAAGAGTAAGATAGTTACTTTGTTTCTAGTTTTTTATAATTATTTTCTAGATTTTTGAGATACTGGAAAGAAAGCAGATCTCGCCTGTCCGTATTTCCAATTCCTGCGTGTAAAGAAAGTCACTGTCTTGACGAAGGCTGTTACATTCCTGTATGTCTTTTTATGAGAAACAATTGTCTAATTTTTTAGTACTGGAGATTATGATAGCGAAATATTCTCTTCTCTCCTCCGTGATATTATGGAAAAACAATGCTTTCTTTGGGAGTCGCTGGAGTTGTTTTATAAGCATTTTTTGCTTGACTTTGTACAAACTGTCTTGGTTGTAGCAGTCAGAGTGCACTACTTATCTGATCTCTTGGTTTATACTGGAAACGTGTTGTTATAAACGGCTTGGCAGTAGACTAGACACCGTTGTTTTCTTAACTTATAGTGATTGCTGAAATAATTGACACAAGTTGTGCTAAAAACTTTCTGTAAACAGTGAACTGGTTGTTATTTTCCTGCTAGAGTTCCTTGTCTTTCCCACTGGTATTCGTTGTTGTTCTGGTTAATGTTCCTCCTCAACATTATATGTCCTGTGATTCTTTGCTTGTTCTTTCTTAGTTACCATTTTCCGGTGTAAGTTTTTTCCATAACTTAGCTTCTGTTTCCTTCTTTATTTGCGTGTCCGAGGTGTTTACTTTCTCCTTGATTGCTGGCTTCTCTAGTGTATGTTTTTTTTGTGTTGATTCCTTCTTCAGTGTATATTCCCTTACTTGTTCTTTCTTTCCTTGTTGCTTTTTTTCAGCATATGTTCTGTTTCGGTGCCTTTGTTTCTCTATTAGTTTTTCTTTTGTGAGAGTTTGAAGTGATTATGTAATTATTAATTTCCATGTAAACTGTAAATATATTTGTGCAAAATATCGTTATTATTCAGATACATATTTCTCTTCCTGTTTTGGCAAATCCATAAACTAGTGAAAAGAAGTGAATTTTTTTGTCTGTCATTTTTCATGTGTCTGTCTACAACAAACACAGTTTTGTAAGCACAGACAAGCACAGACAAGCACAGACAAACACAGACAAGCACAGACAAGCACAGACAAGCACAGACAAGCACAGACAAGCACAGACAAGCACAGACAAGCAAGTCACACTTGTATTACGTTGTGTTTTGAATCTGCGTTTCATTTTTTTTAATTAACTTGAACAATAATATCAAACTGAGAAAACAAATGATAACAATATAATCATATTAATCTGAAATGCATCAATATATTTGTTATATTAAATATAAAATATATTCAGTAAATATTATAGCTGATATTTGTATTAATTTTATTTCATAATTATTTTTAATAATACTTTTATTACCATAATAGGATAAACTTTATTTCCTTTTCTTATTGTATTATTTATATGTGGCATAAGTTTTTTAATGGATATTTAACATCTCGTAATTGTTGTGCTTCATAATTAGTGTTAAAGTTAACAGTAGTTATTACACTTACAACTTAAAGTTAAAGTTAACAGTAGTTATTACACTTACAACTTAAAGTTAAAGTTAAGAGTAGTTATTACACTTACAACTTAAAGTTAAAGTTAACAGTAGTTATTACACTTACAACTTAAAGTTAAAGTTAACAGTAATTATTACACTTACAACTTAAAGTTAAAGTTAACAGTAGTTATTACATTACAACTTAAAGTTAAAGTTAACAGTAGTTATTACACTTACAACTTAAAGTTAAAGTTAACAGTAGTTATTACACTTACAACTTAAAGTTAAAGTTAACAGTAGTTATTACACTTACAACTTAAAGTTAAAGTTAACAGTAATTATTACACTTACAACTTAAAGTTAAAGTTAACAGTAGTTATTACATTACAACTTAAAGTTAAAGTTAACAGTAGTTATTACACTTACAACTTAAAGTTAAAGTTAACAGTAGTTATTACACTTACAACTTCCTCCTGGAGTTGACTCAACTTCTTAAATACTCTATTTGTAGAGAAATATTTTCTACAATAATTTTTTTATTGACTCTTGTAATTTAAGCATTAAGGTTGGTACGGTTTTTATGTTGTATTATAAATCTAAACTACTTTATACATTAGATGATATTCATTAATGGAAGTTCATCTGAGACATTAATAATGAGACGTGTCGGCCAGGAGACGTGTCGGCCAGGAGACGTGTCGGCCAGGAGACGTGTCGGCCAGGAGACGTGTCTGCCAGGAGACGTGTCGGCCAGGAGACGTGTCGGCCAGGAGACGTGTCGGCTAGGAGACGTGTCGGCCAGGAGACGTGTCGGCCAGGAGACGTGTCGGCCAGGAGACGTGTCGACCAGGAGACGTGTCTGCCAGGAGACGTGTCGGCCAGGAGACGTGTCGGCCAGGAGACGTGTCGGCCAGGAGACGTGTCTGCCAGGAGACGTGTCGGCAAGGAGACGTGTCGGCCAGGAGACGTGTCGGCCAGGAGACGTGTCAGCCAGGAGACGTGTCGACCAGGAGACGTGTCGACCAGGATACGTGTCAGCCAGGAGACGTGTCGGCCAGGAGACGTGTCGGCCAGGAGACGTGTCGGCCAGGAGACGTGTCGGCCAGGAGACGTGTCGGCCAGGAGACGTGTCGGCCAGGAGACGTGTCGGCCAGGAGACGTGTCGCCCAGGAGACGTGTCGGCCAGGAGACGTGTCGGCCAGGAGACGTGTCTGCCAGGAGACGTGTCGGCCAGGAGACGTGTCGGCCAGGAGACGTGTCGGCCAGGAGACGTGTCGGCAAGGAGACGTGTCGGCCAGGAGACGTGTCTGCCAGGAGACGTGTCGGCCAGGAGACGTGTCTGCCAGAAGACGTGTCTGCCAGGAGACGTGTCGCCCAGGAGACGTGTCGGCCAGGAGACGTGTCGGCCAGGAGACGTGTCTGCCAGGAGACGTGTCGGCCAGGAGACGTGTCGGCCAGGAGACGTGTCGGCCAGGAGACGTGTCTGCCAGGAGACGTGTCGGCCAGGAGACGTGTCGGCCAGGAGACGTGTCAGCCAGGAGACGTGTCGGCCAGGAGACGTGTCAGCCAGGAGACGTGTCGGCCAGGAGACGTGTCGGCCAGGAGACGTGTCGGCCAGGAGACGTGTCGGCCAGGAGACGTGTCGGCCAGGAGACGTGTCGGCCAGGAGACGTGTCGGCCAGGGTGTAAGATGCTCTGACAGAATTGTTTTTATCACTAAATCAGGTCTCCCGAATTGGTCTATTTTTGGACAGTTTTTTGTTTAGTGTTGGTAATGGTCAGTGATCGTTGTGTCGTTAAAAACTTCTCATTATGAAGGTCTTTCAAATACTGTAACATATATTTATTGAAAGGGTATATAATTATGCTTTTGAACCTGTTGAAGATATTGTAACGATAGTGACCCTAACCAAGTTGGGACGCAATTCTTAATACTAAAGTATCTACTGAACGTATAATGACTTTCACTGTGGGAAGAATACCTCTGAAACTACCGTAACTACTGAACCATAGCGACTTCCATCTTGCTGGAAGGAAACCTTTATAAAACTACCATAGCTGCTGAACCATAGTGACTTGGGTCTTGTTTGGAGGAAACACGAAGACTGTTGTTGCTACTGAAACATTGTACAAAAGTTACGTCTTCATAATAGGTTATATCAGTTCACTGCATTTTCTAGCTTGTAAATAGACAAGAATAACTAAAATAAATAGATTCTCATATCTGTACACCAGTCTGAGTTTGGTACAAGCTTGTGCTAGTGAAACAGATCCAAGCCGTACACAGTGTTAGACAGAACTGTAAAAGAAATGCTTTATGTAAATAACAAGACTTATGGTACTGGGGTTTCAAACGTATGTATGAGCAAGAAATTGCAAAAACATCAGCAATCCTGGAAACAGTAACAATGAAAGGAACTAGCCAGGTTCCAGGAATGGCTATCGAAATCTTTTTGGTCGGCAGATCGAGATAACCATTATTGTCGAAATTATGAAGATAGTTAATGGTTTTTGCTGTGTATTGTGGATAAATATTACAAAATTTGAGAAAAGTACAGATATGAGAAAGGGAGTTTGGAAGATGTTAAGTGAATGTGTTGGGAATGTAGAGTGATGCAAGATAATCGCTTGGAGAGACATGAATGCCGGTATGTGAGACACTGCTGAGTAAGACGCAGAGGAAGGGTTTGAAGTGTTTGGTGTATATAGCAGAGTAGAACCTTTAGTTTACATCATGGATACAGCCAGTATATCAACATACATGAAGAGTAAAGACATAACCGGTGCAGCAAAACGCAGGAAAAGTACATTGGAGAACACTTAAGTTCATTTCAGGATAAAAGTTACTTTTATCACAGTTTGTCAGCATCACCAGACCATTTACAACCAAGAACACTACACTGACTTGCAGCAAGTACACTACACTGACTTACAGCAAGTACACTACACTGGCTTACAGCAAGTACACTACAATGACGTACAGTAAGTACACTAAAATAAAAGACAAGTAACATGTAAGAATAGCACAGTAACATAAAACAGTACAGAACACATTAAACAGGACAGAGACACACAAAATAGTATATTAACATATAAAATATTATAGTAACACACAAAATAGTAGAATAACACATAAAATAATATAGTGATCCATAAAACATCATAGTGACATGAAACAGTAAACTGAGTCATCAGAGAGCACAGTGACACAATAAACAGCATAATAACACGTGAAACACATATATTAAATAAAACAGTACAAGAACACAGAAGACAGGAAAATATAACAATACAAAACCAGTACAGTAACACAGAAGACCAGTACAGTAACACACAAGACCAGTACAGTAACACAGAAGACCAGTACAGTAACACAGAAGACCAGTACAGTAACACAGAAGACCAGTACAGTAGCACACAAGACCAGTACAGTAACACAGAAGACCAGTACAGTAACACAGAAGACCAGTACAGTAACACACAAGACCAGTACAGTAACACACAAGACCAGTACAGTAACACAGAAGACCAGTACAGTAACACAGAAGACCAGTACAGTAACACAGAAGACCAGTGCAGTAACACACAAGACCAGTACAGTAACACACAAGACCAGTACAGTAACACACAAGACCAGTACAGTAACACAGAAGACCAGTACAGTAACAAAGAAGACCAGTACAGTAACAAAGAAGATCAGTACAGTAACAAAGAAGATCAGTACAGTAACAAAGAAGATCAGTACAGTAACAAAGAAGATCAGTACAGTAACAAAGAAGATCAGTACAGTAACAAAGAAGATCAGTACAGTAACAAAGAAGATCAGTACAGTAACAAAGAAGATCAGTACAGTAACACAGAAGACCAGTATAGTAACACAGAAGACCAGTACAATAACACACAAGACCAGTATAGTAAAACACAAGACCAGTATAGTAAAACACAAGACCAGTATAGTAACACAGAAGACCAGTACAGTAACACACAAGACCAGTACAGTAACACACAAGACCAGTACAGTAACACACAAGACCAGTACAGTAACACAGAAGACCAGTACAGTAACACACAAGATCAGTACAGTAACACAGAAGACCAGTACAGTAACACACAAGACCAGTACAGTAACACAGAAGACCAGTACAGTAACACAGAAGACCAGAACAGTAACACACAAGACCAGTACAGTAACACAGAAGACCAGTACAGTAACACAGAAGACCAGTACAGTAACACAGAAGACCAGTACAGTAACACAGAAGACCAGTACAGTAACACAGAAGACCAGTACAGTAACACAGAAGACCAGTACAGTAACACACAAGACCAGTACAGTAACACACAAGACCAGAACAGTAACACACAAGACCAGTACAGTAACACAGAAGACCAGTACAGTAACACACAAGACCAGTACAGTAACACACAAGACCAGTACAGTAACACACAAGACCAGTATAGTAACACAGAAGACCAGTACAGTAACACACAAGACCAGTATAGTAACACACAAGACCAGTACAGTAACACAGAAGACCAGTACAGTAACACACAAGACCAGTACAGTAACACACAAGACCAGTACAGTAACACACAAGACCAGTACAGTAACACAGAAGACCAGTACAGTAACACACAAGACCAGTACAGTAACACAGAAGACCAGTACAGTAACACACAAGACCAGTACAGTAACACAGAAGACCAGTACAGTAACACAGAAGACCAGAACAGTAACACACAAGACCAGTACAGTAACACACAAGACCAGTACAGTAACACAGAAGACCAGTACAGTAACACAGAAGACCAGTACAGTAACACAGAAGACCAGTACAGTAACACACAAGACCAGTACAGTAACACACAAGACCAGTACAGTAACACACAAGACCAGTACAGTAACACAGAAGACCAGTACAGTAACACACAAGACCAGTACAGTAACACAGAAGACCAGTACAGTAACACAGAAGACCAGTACAGTAACACACAAGACCAGTATAATAACACACAAGACCAGTACAGTAACACACAAGACCAGTACAGTAACACAGAAGAGCACTAGAGTAACACAGTACAGTAACACAGAAGAACAGAACAGTAACACGAAGAGCACTAGAGTAACACAGTACAGTAACACAGAAGAACAGTACAGTAACACAGAAGAGCACTAGAGTAACACAGTACAGTAACACAGAAGAACAGAACAGTAACACAGAAGAACAGTACAGTAACACAAAAGAACAGTCCAGTAACACAGTACAGTAACACAGAAGAACAGAACAGTAACACAGAAGAACAGCACAGTAACACAGAAGAACAGTACAGTAACACAGAAGAACAAAACTAACACAGAAGAACAGTACAGAAACAGAGTAGTACAGTACATTAACACAGAAGAAGAGTACAGTAGCACAGATGACCAGTACAGTAACACAAAAACCAGTACAGTGACACAATGTCCAGTACAGTAACACAAAGACACAGAAGATCAGAAGAACAGTACAGTAACTTTCTGAGACCTCGCAGCGACTGAGATACCTCTAGTTGTTTCAATGTTAACTCTGGTGAGTTCATTGAATATACGTTAATGAGCAATATGAACAATGCTACTGTTTGGATTTTCATTTATGTTAACCGCGGTAAATGAACACCACAGTGGCTAATGTCAGGGAGGCTGGAGTGGGAATAACACCACCGTGACTACTGTCAGTGAGGCTGGAGTGGGAATAACACCACCGTGACTACTGTCAGGGAGGCTGGAGTGGGAATAACACCACCGTGGCTACAGTCAGGGAGGCTGGAGTGGGAATAACACCACCATGACTACTGTCAGGGAGGCTGGAGTGGGAATAACACCATCTTTGCTACTGTTAGAGAGGCGGGACTAACACCACCGTTGCTACTGTTACAAGTAATAATTAATAATAATAATAATAATAATAATAATAATAATAATAATAATAATAATAATAATAATAATAATAATAATAATAATAATAATAATAATAATAATAATAATAATAATAATAATAATAAAAATTTTTTTATTTGCGACCACTGTCAGCCTCAGTTATCTCTGAGTTACCAGACCTTGCCACGTGGAGGCCAGTGGTTCGTCTTTAAGGTCCACCCCCCCCTCGCCTTCCCCAGGTTCATGTGTCCAGGAATCCATCCGTGGGCCCCCGGATGTCTCCCCTTCCTCAATTCCCTGACGTCAGCCTTGTCTCTCTGAGTGCCTTTGTCTGCCTTCCAGCCTCAACCTTCCCCAGGTTCATTTATCCAGGAATCCATCCGTCTGCCTCCGGATGTTTTCCCTTCCCCACTTCCGCAAGTTCAGCCCCACCAACCTGTATTCTTGCTTTCCCCAGGTTCATGTATGCAGGAATCCATCCATCCGCCGCCAGATGTCTCCCCTTCCCACTTACGTAAGGTCAGCCTCAACTACAACCTTCCCCAAGTTCATGTACCCAGGAATCCATCCGTTCGCTCATGGATGTCTTCCCTTCCCCACTTACCTAAGGTCGGCGGTGCCTTCCCAGGATCAGTGTCTCCAGGAGTCCACTTGTGTCACCTCAGGTGGACTCCCTTCCCCACTTCCCCAAAGTCAGCGGTATTCTTGCCTTCCCCAGGTTCATGTATCCAGGAATTCATCCGTCTACCGCCGGATGTCTCCCCTTCCCCACTTACCCAAGGTCAGCCTCAACTGCTGGTATTCTTGCCTTCCCAAGGTTCATGTATCCAGGAATCCATCCGTTCGCTCCCGGATGTATCCCCTTCCCCACTTACCTAAGGTCAGCCTCAACTACAACCTTCCCAAAGCTCATGTATCCAGGAATCCATCCGTTCGCTCCCGGATGTCTTCCCTTCCCCACTTACCTAAGGTCAGCGGTGCCTTCCCCGGATCAGCGTCTTCAGGAGTCCACTTGTGTCACCTGAGTGGACTCCCTTCCTCACTTCCCCAGAGTCAGCGGTGCCTTCCCCGGATCAGTGTCTCCAGGAGTCCACTTGTGTCACCTCAGGTGGACTCCCTTCCCCACTTCTCCAAAGTCAGCTGTATTCTTGCCTTCCCCAGGTTCATGTATCCAGGAATTCATCCGTCTACCGCCGGATGTCTCCCCTTCTCCACTTACCTAAGGTCAGCCTCAACTGCTGGTATTCATGCCTTCCCCAGGTTCATGTATCCAGGAATCCATCCGTTCGCTCCCGGATGTATCCCCTTCCCCACTTACCTAAGGTAAGCCTCAACTACAACCTTCCCAAAGCTCATGTATCCAGGAATCCATCCGTTCGCTCCCAGATGTCTTCCATTCCACATTTACCTAAGGTCGGCGGTGCCTTCCCCGGATCAGCGTCTTCAGGAGTCCACTTGTGTCACCTGAGTTGACTCCCTTCCCCACTTCCCCAGAGTCAGCAGTGCCTTCCTCGGATCAGTGTCTCCAGGAGTCCACTAGTGTCACCTCAGGTGGACTCCCTTCCCCACTTCCCCAGAGTCAGCGGTTGCCACCTTCAGTAACCTCGCTGCATGGAAACTTGGTCTTGTCTAGCTGGTCTACGGTAGAGACTGTCCAGGTGGCTGGAATTACTGGAGGGGACACACAGAAAACTGCGTCCAGTAATTACACTCACCAAGACAGCCGCGACCGTACACCAGCTAGACGCCACCAAGCTGCATCACAGTTCCGCCACCTCCGAGAGGCTAATTAACATAAATTTTGGAAATCCTTTTGTTACAATATGAATTTATACTTAGTACTAGGTTTTTTTTTTTTACTTATTTAGCAGTTTAAAAGTGTTTGTGTGTTTTTTTTATTTTATGTGGATGAATGCTCCAATGTTGAAGAACTTGTCCACCTCCTTCAAAACTGTGTTAAATATTACACTTCTTTCATTTTTATTTACTTATTCGTCTTGTGCAGTGAACACTCAGAAGCTAACATGTGGTCAAAGATACAAATATGTAAGTATTTTCACATATAATTATGTTTCGACACACGCACCTTACGCATACACCATTATACATACACTTGCATGCATAAAAAACACACACAATCCCATGCATTACAAATATGCACACATGTTAACAAAGCTCACAATTCTCTACTCTCACTCTAACATGTGTGAGGTCACACATACACGCACACTCATGCACACATACATGTGAACACATTCTCATAGAGATACTTGTACTCACCCACATGATGGTTAAAATTAAACAATGTAGTAGAGGTAATATAAGGGAAATAAGGAAATATTTATGTTCTTCAGTATTCAGAATATGTAAGACAAATTATTAGTTTATAGTATTTTGACGACATTCTATGTGAAACTTGTGAATATGTGAAGATGGGACACGTGTACATGTGTACATCTTATTATGTATGAGTGAATGTAATGTTTACGTATGATGAATGTGTGTCACGTGTACATGGTTTTGTGTATGGATAAGTGTCATGTGTATGTATTATTGTGTATGGCTAAGTGAAATGTTTAGGTATTGTTGTGTATTGATGAATGTCAAATGTGAGTCTCTTAATCTGTTCCATAAAAACTATAACAAATGTATAATAATCTCTGTTTCTCGAGTTTTATAAATGAACTTGAAGGTCGCAGATGGAATAAATTGCAAATGCATACATACATACATACATACATACATACATGCGCGCCTATATATGTATATATATGCAATAAGATCACAGCAAACAGGTGATATTACAATATGCTAAACAACCACTATAAAAATAGTGAAATTCCAAGCGCATTCGTGTGTGTGTGTGTGTGTATGTGTGTGTGTGTGTGTGTGTGTGTGTGTGTGTGTGTGTGTGTGTGTGTGTGTGTGTGTTTGTTTGTTTGTTTTAACATAGTATGTTAACAATCCTCTGTTTCAGTGACACCTGGTCTACATGATGGCTTTTTTTTGTATATTTTGTCTTTTGACCAATGTACAGTGACATCATACGTCTTTAAGACCACATTTGAGACCACATAACATTATCTAAGACCCAGTTTTTTGGGTAAATATTTACCATCGTTCTTGCGAAGTGCTGCTCTCCTTAATGTAAGTGATCTTCACTTAGGTATTTAAGTGTTCACGCATCATCCGCATATTTCCTTCCCTTTCTGAATTCACACACTTCTTTCTTACGCATATTTTGTCTTTTCCATCTTTGCCTCATTTCTTTCAAACTGACTGGCTAAGTCTGCTGTCAGCAGAGTCAGCCAGGCTGACAGCAGAGTTAGCCAGGCTGACAGCTGTACCACGGAACTGTGCTCTTCTTTATTGCTAATTTTTATGTAGTTCATACAAGTTTTCTTCTGATGTTTACTTTTCACTTTGGTGTACACACACAACACTACAAACACACTACTACGAACACACATATATACATACATGTGCACAAGTTCTCAAAAGCATACCTGCACTCTCCCTCATGAGTGTTTAAATTTAACAATATTGTATATATAGTGTAAGAGAATTAAGAAATTTCTTGATTATATAATTTCAATTTTCTTAAGAAAATGGAAGGGAGGTTTCAGTATTTTGAGCAAATATTTTGGGAAAAGATGTTAATATGTGAAGTGACTAACTTGAGAGACTTGTGGTTAAGACAAAGATATTCTTATAAATCATTTTAAAATACACGTTGTTGTAGTAGAATTAATTATTAAGTAAGTCAGTATTCACACATACACTTCTTTCACATCTTCTTTAATGACGTAAAAAAAATTCACCGTCACAGATGCAAAACAAAAACTTTCGGTGATGAAAATAAAAATTGTTAACTTGGATGATTCGATCTCTTGACAATAAGAATTTTGGTGGTGGCTGCCATAACCTGGCCAGTACGACTGTGTGTTAATGTCTCCCATACTGTTGTTATGTACTGTGATGTATCAATGTTAACATATATTGCACACTGACTGTTGTGATGCACTATGATGCAGGGATACATTGCACACTGAATGTTGTGGTGCACTATCTTGCAGTGATATATTGCACACTGACTGTTGTGGTTCATTATGTTGCAGAGATATATTGCACACTGACTGCTGTGGTGCACTATGTTGCAGAGATATATTGCACACTGAATGTTGTGGTGCACTATGTTGCAGAGATATATGGTACAAAGTCAGGAACTAATGAAAAAGATGCAGTTGTAGAAAGGAACTATTGAATGAAAAAGTTTGTTTTCACCACCATAGTTGTGTTGAGATGTGTACAAAGTATGTCTGCTACACCCGAGATAATAACACAGGTTATTAACAAACAGGTTACATACATGTAACCTGCTTGGTAAATACCTGATAGAAGACATCTTGGAAAGAATCTTTCCTTATGATTCTGTTGGTAGGATTCCTGTGTATAAGTTTGGACACTGTTGGAAGAATACTACTGGAAGGATTGTTACCAGAAGACTATTGGTAAAAAAATCTTTGGTAGGTTTCTGCTGGAAATAGAGTGTTGGCAGGACTCTGTTGGTAAAAGACTTGAGGTTGTGGTTTGTTTGTTACGTAAAAGATGAATCAAGTCAAGGTACACGTCTGCGTGATCGTGGTGTCTCTACGGAAATGATCCATTCAGCGACTTTTTTTCAATACAACACAGAAGATCAGTACAGTAACACTGAGGAACAGTGCAGTAACACTGAGGAAGAGTGCAGTAACACTAAGAAACAGTGCAGTAACACTGAGGAAGAGTGCAGTAACACTGAGGAAGAGTGCAGTAACACTGAGGAAGAGTGCAGTAACACTGAGGAAGAGTGCAGTAACACTGAGGAAGAGTGCAGTAACACTGAGGAACAGTGAAGTAACACTGAGGAAGAGTGCAGTAACACTGAGGAAGAGTGCAGTAACACTGAGGAAGAGTGCAGTAACACTGAGGAAGAGTGCAGTAACACTGAGGAAGAGTGCAGTAACACTGAGGAAGAGTGCAGTAACACTGAGGAAGAGTGCAGTAACACTGAGGAAGAGTGCAGTAACACTGAGGAAGAGTGCAGTAACACTGAGGAAGAGTGCAGTAACACTGAGGAAGAGTGCAGTAACACTGAGGAAGAGTGCAGTAACACTGAGGAACAGTGAAGTAACACTGAGGAACAGTGCAGTAAACTGAGGAACAGTGCAGTAACACTGAGGAACAGTGCAGTAACACTGAGGAACAGTGCAGTAACACTGAGGAACAGTACAGTAACACTGAGGAACAATGCAGTAACACTGAGGAACAGTGCAGTAACACTGAGGAACAGTGCAGTAAAACTGAGGAACAGTACAGTAACACTGAGGAACAGTACAGTAACACTGAGGAACAGTACAGTAACACTGAGGAACAGAGCAGTAACACTAAGGAACAGTGCAGTAACACTGAGGAACAGTGCAGTAACACTGAGGAACAGTGCAATAACACTGAGGAACAGTGCAGTAACACTGAGGAACAGTACAGTAACACTGAGGAACAGTGCAGTAACACTGAGGAACAGTACAGTAACACTGAGGAACAGTGCAGTAACACTGAGGAACAATGCAGTAACACTGAGGAACAGTGCAGTAACACTGAGGAACAGTGCAGTAACACTGAAGAAGAGTGCAGTAACACTGAAGAACAGTGCAGTAACACTGAGGAACAGTGCAGTAACACTGAGGAACAGTGCAGTAACACTGAGGAACAGTGCAGTAACACTGAGCAACAGTACAGTAACACTGAGGAACAGTGCAGTAACACTGAGGAACAGTGCAGTAACACTGAGGAACAGTGCAGTAACACTGAGGAACAGTACAGTAACACAGAGGAACAGTGCAGTAACACTGAGGAACAGTACAGTAGCACTGAGAAACAGTACAGTAACACTGAGGAACAGTGCAGTAACACTGAGGAACAGTACAGTAACACTGAGGAACAGTACAGTAACACTGAGGAACAGTGCAATAACACTGAGGAACAGTACAGTAACACTGAGGAACAGTGCAGTAACACTGAGGAACAGTGCAGTAACACTGAGGAACAGTGCAGTAACACTGAGGAACAGTACAGTAACACAGAGGAACAGTGCAGTAACACTGAGGAACAGTACAGTAGCACTGAGGAACAGTACAGTAACACTGAGGAACAGTGCAGTAACACTGAGGAACAGTACAGTAACACTGAGGAACAGTACAGTAACACTGAGGAACAGTGCAGTAACACTGAGGAACATTGCAGTAACACTGAGGAACAGTGCAGTAACACTGAAGAAGAGTGCAGTAACACTGAGGAACAGTACAGTAACACTGAGGAACAGTACAGTAACACTAAGGAACAGTGCAGTAACACTGAGGAAGAGTGCAGTAACACTAAGAAACAGTGCAGTAACACTGAGGAAGAGTGCAGTAACACTGAGGAAGAGTGCAGTAACACTGAGGAAGAGTGCAGTAACACTGAGGAAGAGTGCAGTAACACTGAGCAAGAGTGCAGTAACACTGAGGAACAGTGAAGTAACACTGAGGAAGAGTGCAGTAACACTGAGGAAGAGTGCAGTAACACTGAGGAAGAGTGCAGTAACACTGAGGAAGAGTGCAGTAACACTGAGGAAGAGTGCAGTAACACTGAGGAAGAGTGCAGTAACACTGAGGAAGAGTGCAGTAACACTGAGGAAGAGTGCAGTAACACTGAGGAACAGTACAGCAACACTGAGGAAGAGTGCAGTAACACTGAGGAAGAGTGCAGTAACACTGAGGAACAGTGAAGTAACACTGAGGAACAGTGCAGTAAACTGAGGAACAGTGCAGTAACACTGAGGAACAGTGCAGTAACACTGAGGAACAGTGCAGTAACACTGAGGAACAGTACAGTAACACTGAGGAACAATGCAGTAACACTGAGGAACAGTGCAGTAACACTGAGGAACAGTGCAGTAAAACTGAGGAACAGTACAGTAACACTGAGGAACAGTACAGTAACACTGAGGAACAGTACAGTAACACTGAGGAACAGAGCAGTAACACTAAGGAACAGTGCAGTAACACTGAGGAACAGTGCAGTAACACTGAGGAACAGTGCAATAACACTGAGGAACAGTGCAGTAACACTGAGGAACAGTACAGTAACACTGAGGAACAGTGCAGTAACACTGAGGAACAGTACAGTAACACTGAGGAACAGTGCAGTAACACTGAGGAACAATGCAGTAACACTGAGGAACAGTGCAGTAACACTGAGGAACAGTGCAGTAACACTGAAGAAGAGTGCAGTAACACTGAAGAACAGTGCAGTAACACTGAGGAACAGTGCAGTAACACTGAGGAACAGTGCAGTAACACTGAGGAACAGTGCAGTAACACTGAGGAACAGTACAGTAACACTGAGGAACAGTGCAGTAACACTGAGGAACAGTACAGTAACACAGAGGAACAGTGCAGTAACACTGAGGAACAGTACAGTAGCACTGAGGAACAGTACAGTAACACTGAGGAACAGTGAAGTAACACTGAGGAACAGGACAGTAACACTGAGGAACAGTACAGTAACACTGAGGAACAGTGCAGTAACACTGAGGAACATTGCAGTAACACTGAGGAACAGTGCAGTAACACTGAGGAACAGTACAGTAACACAGAGGAACAGTGCAGTAACACTGAGGAACAGTACAGTAGCACTGAGGAACAGTACAGTAACACTGAGGAACAGTGCAGTAACACTGAGGAACAGTACAGTAACACTGAAGAACAGTACAGTAACACTGAGGAACAGTGCAGTAACACTGAGGAACAGTACAGTAACACTGAGGAACAGTGCAGTAACACTGAGGAACAGTGCAGTAACACTGAGGAACAGTGCAGAAACACTGAGGAACAGTACAGTAACACAGAGGAACAGTGCAGTAACACTGAGGAACAGTACAGTAGCACTGAGGAACAGTACAGTAACACTGAGGAACAGTGAAGTAACACTGAGGAACAGGACAGTAACACTGAGGAACAGTACAGTAACACTGAGGAACAGTGCAGTAACACTGAGGAACATTGCAGTAACACTGAGGAACAGTGCAGTAACACTGAAGAAGAGTGCAGTAACACTGAGGAACAGTACAGTAACACTGAGGAACAGTACAGTAACACTGAGGAACAGTGCAGTAACACTGAGGAACAGTACAGTAACACTGAGGAACAGTGCAGTAACACTGAGGAACAGTACAGTAACACTGAGGAACAGTGCAGTAACACTGAGGAACAGTGCAGTAACACTGAGGAACAGTGCAGTAACACTGAGGAACAGTACAGTAACACTGAGGAACAGTGCAGTAACACTGAGGAACAGTACAGTAACACTGAGGAACAGTGCAGTAACACTGAGGAACAGTACAGTAACACTGAGGAACAGTGCAGTAACACTGAGGAACAGTGCAGTAACACTGAGGAACAGTACAGTAACACTGAGGAACAGTGCAGTAACACTGAGGAACAGTACAGTAACACTGGGGAACAGTGCAGTAACACTGAGGAACAGTACAGTAACACTGAGGAACAGTACAGTAACACTGAGGAACAGTACAGCAACACTGAGGAACAGTACAGTAACACTGAGGAACAGTGCAGTAACACTGAGGAACAGTGCAGTAAACTGAGGAACAGTGCAGTAACACTGAGGAACAGTTCAGTAACACTGAGGAACAGTGCAGTAACACTGAGGAACAGTGCAGTAACACTGAGGAACAGTGCAGTAACACTGAGGAACAGTACAGTAACACTGAGGAAGAGTGCAGTAACACTAAGAAACAGTGCAGTAACACTGAGGAAGAGTGCAGTAACACTGAGGAAGAGTGCAGTAACACTGAGGAAGAGTGCAGTAACACTGAGGAAGAGTGCAGTAACACTGAGCAAGAGTGCAGTAACACTGAGGAACAGTGAAGTAACACTGAGGAAGAGTGCAGTAACACTGAGGAAGAGTGCAGTAACACTGAGGAAGAGTGCAGTAACACTGAGGAAGAGTGCAGTAACACTGAGGAAGAGTGCAGTAACACTGAGGAAGAGTGCAGTAACACTGAGGAAGAGTGCAGTAACACTGAGGAAGAGTGCAGTAACACTGAGGAACAGTACAGCAACACTGAGGAAGAGTGCAGTAACACTGAGGAAGAGTGCAGTAACACTGAGGAACAGTGAAGTAACACTGAGGAACAGTGCAGTAAACTGAGGAACAGTGCAGTAACACTGAGGAACAGTGCAGTAACACTGAGGAACAGTGCAGTAACACTGAGGAACAGTACAGTAACACTGAGGAACAATGCAGTAACACTGAGGAACAGTGCAGTAACACTGAGGAACAGTGCAGTAAAACTGAGGAACAGTACAGTAACACTGAGGAACAGTACAGTAACACTGAGGAACAGTACAGTAACACTGAGGAACAGAGCAGTAACACTAAGGAACAGTGCAGTAACACTGAGGAACAGTGCAGTAACACTGAGGAACAGTGCAATAACACTGAGGAACAGTGCAGTAACACTGAGGAACAGTACAGTAACACTGAGGAACAGTGCAGTAACACTGAGGAACAGTACAGTAACACTGAGGAACAGTGCAGTAACACTGAGGAACAATGCAGTAACACTGAGGAACAGTGCAGTAACACTGAGGAACAGTGCAGTAACACTGAAGAAGAGTGCAGTAACACTGAAGAACAGTGCAGTAACACTGAGGAACAGTGCAGTAACACTGAGGAACAGTGCAGTAACACTGAGGAACAGTGCAGTAACACTGAGGAACAGTACAGTAACACAGAGGAACAGTGCAGTAACACTGAGGAACAGTACAGTAGCACTGAGGAACAGTACAGTAACACTGAGGAACAGTGCAGTAACACTGAGGAACAGTACAGTAACACTGAAGAACAGTACAGTAACACTGAGGAACAGTGCAGTAACACTGAGGAACAGTACAGTAACACTGAGGAACAGTGCAGTAACACTGAGGAACAGTGCAGTAACACTGAGGAACAGTGCAGTAACACTGAGGAACAGTACAGTAACACAGAGGAACAGTGCAGTAACACTGAGGAACAGTACAGTAGCACTGAGGAACAGTACAGTAACACTGAGGAACAGTGAAGTAACACTGAGGAACAGTACAGTAACACTGAGGAACAGTACAGTAACACTGAGGAACAGTGCAGTAACACTGAGGAACATTGCAGTAACACTGAGGAACAGTGCAGTAACACTGAAGAAGAGTGCAGTAACACTGAGGAACAGTACAGTAACACTGAGGAACAGTACAGTAACACTGAGGAACAGTGCAGTAACACTGAGGAACAGTACAGTAACACTGAGGAACAGTGCAGTAACACTGAGGAACAGTACAGTAACACTGAGGAACAGTGCAGTAACACTGAGGAACAGTGCAGTAACACTGAGGAACAGTGCAGTAACACTGAGGAACAGTACAGTAACACTGAGGAACAGTGCAGTAACACTGAGGAACAGTACAGTAACACTGAGGAACAGTGCAGTAACACTGAGGAACAGTACAGTAACACTGAGGAACAGTGCAGTAACACTGAGGAACAGTGCAGTAACACTGAGGAACAGTACAGTAACACTGAGGAACAGTGCAGTAACACTGAGGAACAGTACAGTAACACTGGGGAACAGTGCAGTAACACTGAGGAACAGTACAGTAACACTGAGGAACAGTACAGTAACACTGAGGAACAGTACAGCAACACTGAGGAACAGTACAGTAACACTGAGGAACAGTGCAGTAACACTGAGGAACAGTACAGTAACCCTGAGGAACAGTACAGCAACACTGAAGAACAGTACAGCAACACTGAAGAACAGTACAGCAACACTGAAGAACAGTACAGCAACACTGAAGAACAGTACAGCAACACTGAAGAACAGTACAGCAACACTGAAGAACAGTACAGCAACACTGAAGAACAGTACAGTAACACTGAGGAACAGTGCAGTAACACTGAGGGACAGTGCAGTAACACTGAGGAACAGTGCAGTATCACTGAGGAACAGTACAGTAACACTGAGGAACAGTGCAGTAACACTGAAGAAGAGTGCAGTAACACTGAAGAAGAGTGCAGTATCACTGAGGAACAGTACAGCAACACTGAGGAACAGTGCAGTAACACTGAGGAACAGTACAGTAACACTGAGGAACAGTACAGTAACACTGAAGAACAGTGCAGTAACACTGAGGAACAGTACAGTAACACTGAGGTACAGTGCAGTAACACTGAGGAACAGTGCATTAACACTGAAGAAGAGCGCAGTAACACTGAGGAACCGTACAGTAACACTGAGGAACAGTGCAGTAACACTGAGGAACAGTACAGTAACACTGAGGAACAGTACAGTAACACTGAGGAACAGTGCAGTAACACTGAAGAACAGTGCAGTAACACTGAGGAACAGTGCAGTAACACTGAAGAAGAGTGCAGTAACACTGAGGAACAGTACAGTAACACTGAGGAACAGTGCAGTAACACTGAGGAACAGTGCAGTAACACTGAAGAAGAGTGCAGTAACACTGAAGAGTGCAGTAACACTGAGGAACAGTACAGTAACACTGAGGAACAGTACAGTAACACTGAGGAACAGTACAGTAACACTGAGGAACAGTACAGTAACACTGAGGAACAGTGCAGTAACACTGAAGAAGAGTGCAGTAACACTGAGGAACAGTACAGTAACACTGAGGAACAGTACAGTAACCCTGAGGAACAGTACAGTAACACTGAGGAACAGTACAGTAACACTGAGGAACAGTACAGTAACACTGAGGAACAGTACAGTAACCCTGAGGAACAGTACAGTAACACTGAGGAACAGTACAGTAGCACTGAGGAACAGTACAGTAACACTGAGGAACAGTACAGTAACACTGAGGAACAGTACAGTAACACTGAGGAACAGTACAGTAGCACTGAGGAACAGTACAGTAACACTGAGGAACAGTGCAGCAACACTCAGGAACAGTGCAGCAACACTGAGGAACAGTGCAGCAACACTGAGGAACAGTACAGTAACACTAAGGAACAGTACAGTATCACTGAGGAACAGTGCAGTATCACTGAGGAACAGTACAGTAACACTGAGGAACAGTACAGTAACACTGAGGAACAGTGCAGTAACACTGAGGAACAGTACAGTAACACTGAGGAACAGTGCAGTAACACTGAAGAACATTGCAGCAACACTGAGGAACAGTGCAGTAACACTGAGGAACAGTACAGTAACACTGAGGAACAGTACAGTAACACTGAGGAACAGTGCAGTAACACTGAGGAACAGTACAGTAATACTGAGGAACAGTGCAGTAACCTGTACCTTCCCAGCCACACATTTACTGTTCTTGACTAATTAACCAAACAACTGTAACTCATAACTTATTAAATAAGCAATTACAAGTTCTAACTTAGCTACCAAACAGAACTCGTATCGTTATTATTATTATTATTGCTATTAAAACTATTATTATTACTATTATTCATATTTTTCAACTTTTAACATATAAACGGTTTTCTGTTTTACTCCAGCGGACACCTGTAGATAACGACACTTGCGTTAAGTTCAGGGAATTTATTAAGCGAAATGTTTCACAACGAGTGACATAATCAGGACACATGAAGTCACTCGTAGCAATACTTATCCTTTTAATGAATAAACTGAATGGTACATGTGTGCTTTTATCCACAGTGTCGGTATCACTATACCATTTCAATTGGAATTTTTTGTTGTGTACTCTAACTGGTACTCAGGTTTCGTAATATGATTCTATCAGTTGTTTTGTATTACAAAAGGAATATTGATTTTGTACTCTAAGGGATCTCTGGTTTTTACATTCTGCATCCAAAAATATATAACAAATGTTCATAAGGCTTATATTTCCTTGTTCAAAAATACAAAAATTTGTAAATAGTGTATAGTAATTTTCAAACAGCTGACAGAAAAACTTCTCTTATAATCTGTAAATTACTGGATGTATTTTGGTCGCTCTGTGATTCCATAAAAGTATCCCTGTATTCCATAACTACAATTCCCAGTACACGATACTGGAATAGTGCAGAGTGCGGCATAAGTTGATAAAATTGTTAAATAATAACTTTGAAGATTTGAAGTGGATCAGAAGAACCATTCACAGGTCATCATGAAGAAACTAATATCCTAATTTCATAAAAAATGGTAAATTAGTAAATTACAGAACTTAAATCTAGTTTTATGAAAGCTTAGTTTACATAACATTCAAATGTTTAACAATGGTCAAAGTTATGGAACATTAATGTTAGAGAGACATAAAAGAACAATAAGTTGATTTATCCCACGATAAATAAAGTCAGACACTGCGACTTATTTATGATCAGGAAAAACATTCTCCAGTTATTTTATACAAACTAATCTGATTAAAAAAAATACATATGATGAGTTAGAGTCTAAGATGAAGAGATTGTTTCTCTTGTGGAAAACATCAGCACTAAAAGCTTAATTAAAGCTGTCTAGAAGAAGCATTTACCGGTTATTGTACAGAATCCAAAATAATGCGCTACACAGCTTCAACTCTAGCAACGTTCCATCCATTTCATGCAATACATCAACCAGTGAAGATTGATGCAGTTCATAATTTTTATATTTTAATCAGCGGAAATTTTAAATGTGTAAAGTAAAAGAAAACAAGCGCAGCTAATGTGATTTTTATTGAGGCAACGTTTCACTCTCCAGGAACTTTGTCAAGCCGTTACGTAACGGCTTGACAAAGCTCCTGGAGAGCGAAACGTTGCCACAATAAAAATTTCACATTAGCTTCACTTGTGTCCTTTTACTTTACATATTGTCGGTAATTATACCAACATAATTACAATTTTAAACCTGTATGGGACAGTGGCATTAATGGGTCACTTTCAAATTCGATTGAAGCAAGGAGAGTATAAGTCCAGTTACTTGGATCAAGAGCCCCTCACCAGCATAAAGGGAAAAGAATGCGGTTAGTTGAAATAATAATTTCGAGATTAAAAGTGGCAAAATGGCATCTGTATTTAATGTAACAATCTTCTAAGTAGGATAAACTACTGTTGAAATTTTGAAGGTGATGTGGAAAACAATCAAGAAATTTTTTATTTAGCATTAGGCGCCACACGTACAAATATTCCTATGAACTTCGCTCTTGTTACATTACACGAACGATGAAAATTTGATTACAATCGAGAAAGTCGTTCTCGAATAAACGAGTTTTTGTGTGAAAGGAAACAAAAAAAATATGGGTGAGAATATTCGGAAAAATTGGAGTCTTCCTTTGTAAACTTATAAATGCCATGATTTCCAGTTTACTTAGCTGATTTACATTCTATTTACAATTCTCCACAATCCTATAGGAAAACACTTTTCATTTGTTAAAACTAGCAAAAATAACAAATTGGTTGCACATTAAGTCCAAACAGAGGAATCGGCTTGCAGTTGAAATTGATATTCGTTGTGCATTATCAAGTACGACTCCTAACATTATCAAGTACAACTCCTAACATCATCAAGTACGACTCCAAAGCATTATCAGTACCACTCCTAACATTATCAAGTACAACTCCTAACATTATCAGGTACAACTCCTAACATTATCAAGTACAACTCCTAACAATATCAAGTACCACTCCTAACATTATCAAGTAGAACTCCTAACATTATCAAGTACCACTCCTAACATTATCAAGTACCACTCCTAACATTATCAAGTACAACTCCTAACATTATCAAGTACCACTCCTAACATTATCAAGTACAACTCCTAACATTATCAAGTTCCACTCCTAACATTATCAAGTACAACTCCTAACATTATCAAGTACAACTCCTAACATCATCAAGTACGACTCCAAAGCATTATCAGTACCACTCCTAACATTATCAAGTACAACTCCTAACATTATCAGGTACAACTCCTAACATTATCAAGTACAACTCCTAACATTATCAAGTACCACTCCTAACATTATCAAGTACCACTCCTAACATTATCAAGTACAACTCCTAACATTATCAAGTACAACTTCTAACATTATCAAGTACAACTCCTAACATTATCAAGTTCCACTCCTAACATTATCAAGTACAACTCCTAACATTATCAAGTACAACTCCTAACATCATCAAATACCACTCCTAACATTATCAAGTACCACTCCTAACATAATCAAGTACCACTCCTAACATTATCAAGTACCACTCCTAACATTGTCAAGTACAACTCCTAACATTATCAAGTACAACTCCTAACATTATCAAGTACCACTCCTAACATTATCAAGTACCACTCCAAATATTATCAAGTACCACTCCTAACATTATCAAGTACCACTCCTAACATTATCAAGTACCACTCCTAACATTATCAAGTACCACTCCTAACATTATCAAGTACCACTCCTAACATTATCAAGTACTACTCCTAACATTATCAAGTACCACTCCTAACATTATCAAGTACCATTCCAAATATTATCAAGTACCACTCCTAACATTATCAAGTACCACTCCTAACATTATCAAGTACCACTCCTAACATTATCAAGTACCACTCCTATCATTATCAAGTACCACTCCTAACATTATCAATTACCACTCCTACTATTGAAGAGCTTGTCAGTGAGAAGAGAATCCAATAGTCTGGTTGCAAAGAAAAGTGAAATAATCATATTTCAATTAAAAAATGTTGATTGTATACTTCATAATTTCAAAATTATGTTCGTTAGAAAGAAATTTCGCTGCGAAATGTTAGACATGTATTCATTTATTTCCAGGAAATTATGTTTGTATGAAATATATTTCAGTCCAAAATGTTAGATATCTATTACTTTATTTAACTTCTCGAATTTCTGCTTATAAGAAATATATTCCAAATCAAATTGTCTGGTATCTTTTCTTTGTCTTTATATATCATAACTTAAAAAAGGAAATGGTCTACGATATTTTTATAATTGGGTTGGTGGTCCATGAGCTGCAACGAGTTGAGAACCACTGGTCTAGGCAGCATGTTGTGTGTGCATCGAGAATGCAATCAAAGAGTTAGGTTCAATTATATCAATAATTTTCACTCTAGAGTACGCAGGAACACTGGCTGCAGTTTTACGAATGTTATTAGTCTGTCATTGATTAGGACGCTCAACCCTTCAAACGAATATGGACGTCCTTCTCCCTATCGCCAGTAAAACGTCTCATTCTTGCACTTGAGGCTAAGCACTGCAAGTGAGGTGCTGGTAGGGCAGATTAATGCCACATGATCTGCCGTATTAAATAGTTAAATCTATTAATTGTTTCATGAGTAATAATTTCCCGTGTGATAATTTCCTTTAATTTATTAATGAATTAAACAATGTAGTCCACTACCAGTAACAAAGTATTTAAAAATATTCCTACAAAAGTCAGGCTTTTGTGGGAAGCTTCCAGAAGCTGTGTCAAGAGTGAGAGTAACCTCTTCTAAAGGTTGTGTCAAGAGTGAGAGTAAGCTCTTCTGAAGGTTGTCAAGAGTGAGAGTAAGCTCTTCTGAAGGTTGTGTCAAGAGTGAGAGTAAGCTCTTTTGAAGGAAGACAGCAGATAAAGATAAGTTCACCCTGTATTTTGGAAATTATAAATTCCCATAAAAAATGTAAACATAAATTGTGAGTTACACGCTGGACTAACAAACAGATGTGAGGTACAATGGTAGACACATACGAAACAAAACTCTACGACAACGATGTCTGAGATGAGGTAACCACTAAATACCACTGACAGTTCCATTTATATACTGTATCTGATACCACTCTGTTTTTAACTGCCCACTGTGACGAAAACTATGTTTTGTTGAGGTTGTTACTGTAATTAGCATATTTGCCATGGCATGTGTCTTTGCTTTAAAATTATGAGTTAGGTGGTTCTTGCATTATTGCAGTGATATGGTAAGTGAGGTGTACTGGGCGGGTATATAGTATGTTTAGTTAGGAGTACTGGATGGGTATATGTTGGGGTTAATTAGATGTACTGGGTGAGTATATGGTGGAATGAAAGCAACGTCTTCTGTTTGAGGGAGGTGATGGTGTAATAAGTGGATATTATGTTACGGTGTCAGAACAGTATATTGAGTGGCTATATGATTTTGTGACAGATTTACTGAGGCAGAATAGTTTGGTGATAGGTTGATGTCAGTGAGGTGCACTGGACAGGATACCCTATCAGTGAGGTGAACTATGTAGGATGTCAGTGAGATGACAAAAGCTTTCTTGGTGAGAATATGATGAAAAAAGAATGAGATGTATCCTGTATCTAGGTAACAACAGGCGAAGACGACGCCTTGAGGGAAACCACATCCACTATACCCACTCAGGGAAGGGTTTTAACATTAAGTTGACTTACTGGTTTAGTCACCCATTTCAAGAATTCTTTGAGTTGATTTTAACAAACTGGATGCCATAACTATGTAACAAAATTCCCCAGTGACAAATGAGACCGAACCGGAATAGAAAGCCATGTGATATTAAACTTTTGCAAGGTTGATGCAGTAACCAACTTTCTTAACGTCCTCCAACGTTGGTATTCAAACGTTTAGTAAAGGATGACTCAGGTGGATGACCATTTGCATGGGAATATTTCAGGTCAATAACCTCTCATCAATAGTCAGTGTGGTATGAGAAACACATTCCATTCTATCTGAATTTTTTAAAATTGATTTGCAAATCAACAATAAATGAGATATAAAATAAAGGCGATAAAACCTTTTGAAGTATGAATATAAATCACGTGTTAAGTCTCGTTAAACAATCGTCCATTTAACCGTCATAACAGCAGTGATACACTGACTGTGATTATAAGGACGAACTGCATTCACGGACAAAGGTGAAACCTGGAGGCGACACAAGTTCTCTCCTTCTCCACAAGGTCGCTGCTGCTTGAAAGTTTATGTAGGAAATTGTCAAGGATTCCTGCAGGGACTATGATGTGCGGTGAAGGACAACAGACAAAATATTAAATTTACAATATTATAAAAATAATCCTGTTACTGGAGAGCCTTAAAGATAAAAATCCCATGCTTGCAAAATAATGAAGAACAATGAGTAGAAATGCGTCTTTATCGCTCTAGATCCGGTTTTGAGATGAGTTTTTATTTGAGAGAAGATGTGGCTGGTTAGGGTAACGCAATCTAATACCGATTTTTTCCCAAAGATTTCGTTATCTAAACATATTTCTCATTGACGACATTCCCTCGTTATTTATGTCCTTCATTCGTGTGTAATCGTTTGGCCCCATTCAGTATTTCTTCAAGGGAAAATAAGCAAAATTTATTATAAAATAATTAACATTTTTATTATTATTATTTTTTTTTTCAACAAGTTGGTCGTCTCCCACCGAGGCAGGGTGACCCAAAAAAGAAAGAAAATCCCCAAACAGAAAATACTTTCATCATCATTCAACACTTTCACCACACTCACACATTATCACTGCTTTTGCAGAGGTGTTCAGAATACAACAGTTTAGAAGCATATACGTATAAAGATACACAACATATCCCTCCAAACTGCCAATATCCCAAACCCCTCCTTTAAAGTGCAGGCATTGTACTTCCGATTTCCAGGACTCAAGTCCGACTATAAGAAAATAACCGGTTTCCCTGAATCCCTTCACTAAATATTACCCTGCTCACACTCCAACAGATCGTCAGGTCCCAAGTATCATTCGTCTCCATTCACTCCTATCTAACACGCTCATGCACGCTTGCTGGAAGTCCAAGCCCCTCGCCCACAAAACCTCCTTTACCCCCTCTTTCCAACCCTTTCGAGGACGACCCCTACCCCTCTTTCCTTCCCCTATAGATTTATATGCTTTCCATGTCATTCTACTTTGATCCATTCTCTCTAAATGACCAAACCACCTCAACAACCCCTCTTCTGCCCTCTGACTAATGCTTTTATTAACTCCACACCTTCTCCTAATTTCCACACTCCGAATTTTCTGCATAATATTTACACCACACATTGCCCTTAGACAGGACATCTCCACTGCCTCCAACCGTCTCCTCGCTGCTGCATTTACCACCCAAGCTTCACATCCATATAAGAGTGTTGGTACTACTATACTTTCATACATTCCCTTCTTTGCCTCCATAGATAACGTTTTTTGACTCCACATATACCTCAACGCACCACTCACCTTTTTTCCCTCATCAATTCTATGATTAACCCCTTCCTTCATAAATCCATCCGCCGACACGTCAACTCCCAAGTATCTGAAAACATTCACTTCTTCCATACTCCTCCTCCCCAATTTGATATCCAATTTTTCTTTATCTAAATCATTTGATACCCTCATCACCTTACTCTTTTCTATGTTCACTTTCAACTTTCTACCTTTACACACATTCTCAAACTCATCCACTAACCTTTGCAATTTTTCTTTAGAATCTCCCATAAGCACAGTATCATCAGCAAAAAGTAACTGTGTCAATTCCCATTTTGAATTTGATTCCCCATAATTTAATCCCACCCCTCTCCCGAACACCCTAGCATTTACTTCTTTTACAACCCCATCTATAAATATATTAAACAACCATGGTGACATTACACATCCCTGTCTAAGACCTACTTTTACCGGGAAGTATTCTCCCTCTCTTCTACACACCCTAACCTTAGCCTCACTATCCTCATAAAAGCTCTTTACAGCATTTAGTAACTTACCACCTATTCCATAAACTTGCAACATCTGCCACATTGCTCCTCTATCCACTCTATCATATGCCTTTTCTAAATCCATAAATGCAATAAAAACTTCCCTACCTTTATCTAAATACTGTTCACATATATGCTTCAATGTAAACACTTGATCTACACATCCCCTACCCACTCTGAAGCCTCCTTGCTCATCCGCAATTCTACATTCTGTCTTACCTCTAATTCTTTCGATTATAACTCTACCGTATACTTTTCCTGGTATACTCAGTAAACTTATTCCTCTATAATTTTTACAATCTCTTTTGTCCCCTTTCCCTTTATATAAAGGGACTATACATGCTCTCCGCCAATCCCTAGGTACCTTCCCCT
Organism: Cherax quadricarinatus; assembly: GCF_038502225.1. Lineage (NCBI taxonomy): Eukaryota > Metazoa > Arthropoda > Malacostraca > Decapoda > Parastacidae > Cherax > Cherax quadricarinatus. The sequence continues at coordinate 150,027 of NW_027195332.1, read as the reverse complement.
CTTTCATACATTTATTAAACAAAAATACCAACCACTCCAACACTATATCCCCCCCTGGTTTTAACATTTCTGTCATGATCCCATCAGTTCCAGCTGCTTTACCCCCTTTCATTCTACGTAATGCCTCACGTACCTCCACCACACTTACATTCTGCTCTTCTTCACTCCTAAAAGATGGTATTATTATTATTATTATTATTATTATTATTATTATTATTATTATTATTATTATTATTATTATTATTAAACTAGCACCCTAGATGTATTTTCCACCATTTTCTTTTAGCATTATTCACGTTTTTTTTATTTCAATGGTTTCTAAATTTAAACATTCGAAGTAGCGACAATTATTTCTTACTTAAATTTCAGTATTAATGGAATTGACAGCAAATGTTAAGCCCATTGAGAGTTCCAGCAGAAACCATGATGGAATTTTATGTAAACTATGCTAAGATATGTACATATGTTTACTTATATATGAACCTTAACAGTCAAAGTCTTGACACAAATATATATTCAGGTATTCCCGTGTCTTGAGAGTTTCTAGTCTTGTTGAGTCTTGTCATAATGTGTTGTCTTGGTGTGTCTTATCTTGAAGTGTCTTTTCTCTGGTTATCATCCCTTGATGTGTTTTCTCTTAGGGTGTATTGTCTTCATGTATTTTGTCTTGGTGTATCTTGTCATGTCTTGGTGTATCTTGTCATGTCTTGATGGATCATCTCTGTGTCTCGTCATGAATCTTGTCTTCCTGTGTTTTGTCTTGATTTATCCTGTCTAGGTGTGTTATATTTTTGTGCGTCTTCTACTGTCTTGTCTTGATGTGTCTTGGGAGTTCTGTACCTTAAGAATATTTATCAAAGGAAGCCTCTGGATACTTTTGATTGCCTTCACACAAAAGCCTTCTTTTGCCACCAGTTCCATATAAATTTAACATATTATCCGTAATAGCCTTCCAATGCTTATGGGAATTCCTGATATTTTATTCATTTCCAGCGTGTATGTCACTTAGGTTAATAAAATATGTATTATATAATGTACTTAGTAAGACATTGCATAATTCATTGGTATTATAACATACATTCAGATAATCTTCATGTGTTTGAGGAGACGGGTTCAGAATGACACTCAAACTGTCCTCCTTTCTCTTTCTCTCTCTCTCTCTCTCTCTCTCTCTCTCTCTCTCTCTCTCTCTCTCTCTCTCTCTCTCTCTCTCTCTCTCTCTCCCTCTCTCTCTCTCTCTCTCTCTCTCTCTCTCTCTCTCTCTCTCTCTCTCTCTCTCTCTCTCTCTCTCTCTGTCTCTCCCCGTTTCACAGATATTTTCACTTGTCAAAGAAAATTCACGATTGCCTAAAACAAAATTTTTTTTTATTTTTTTTTTATCACACTGGCCGATTCCCACCAAGGCAGAGTGGCCCGAAAAAGAAAAACTTTCACCATCATTCACTCCATCACTGTCTTGCCAGAAGGGTGCTTTACACTACAGTTTTTAAACTGCAACATTAACACCCCTCATTCAGAGTGCAGGCACTGTACTTCCCATCTCCAGGACTCAAGTCCGGCCTGCCGGTTTCCCTGAACCCCTTCATAAATGTTACTTTGCTCACACTCCAACAGCACGTCAAGTATTAAAAACCATTTGTCTCCATTCACTCCTATCAAACACGCTCACGCATGCCTGCTGGAAGTCCAAGCCCCTCGCACACAAAACCTCCTTTACCCCCTCCCTCCAACCTTTCCTAGGCCGACCCCTACCCCGCCTTCCTTCCACTACAGACTGATGCACTCTTGAAGTCATTCTGTTTCGCTCCATTCTCTCTACATGTCCGAACCACCTCAACAACCCTTCCTCAGCCCTGTGGACAACAGTTTTGGTAATCCCGCACCTCCTCCTAACTTCCAAACTACGAATTCTCTGCATTATATTCACACCACACATTGCCCTCAGACATGACATCTCCACTGCCTCCAGCCTTCTCCTCGCTGCAACATTCATCACCCATGCTTCACACCCATATAAGAGCGTTGGTAAAACTATACTCTCATACATTCCCCTCTTTGCCTCCAAGGACAAAGTTCTTTGTCTCCACAGACTCCTAAGTGCACCACTCACTCTTTTTCCCTCATCAATTCTATGATTCACCTCATCTTTCATAGACCCATCTGCTGACACGTCCACTCCCAAATATCTGAATACGTTCACCTCCTCCATACTCTCTCCCTCCAATCTGATATTCAATCTTTCATCATCTAATCTTTTTGTTATCCTCATAACCTTACTCTTTCCTGTATTCACCTTTAATTTTCTTCTTTTGCACACCCTACCAAATTCATCCACCAATCTCTGCAACTTCTCTTCAGAATCTCCCAAGAGCACAGTGTCATCAGCAAAGAGCAGCTGTGACAACTCCCACTTTGTGTGTGATTCTTTATCTTTTAACTCCACGCCTCTTGCCAAGACCCTCGCATTTACTTCTCTTACAACCCCATCTATAAATATATTAAACAACCACGGTGACATCACACATCCTTGTCTAAGGCCTACTTTTACTGGGAAAAAATTTCCCTCTTTCCTACATACTCTAACTTGAGCCTCACTATCCTCGTAAAAACTCTTCACTGCTTTCAGTAACCTACCTCCTACACCATACACTTGCAACATCTGCCACATTGCCCCCCTATCTACCCTGTCATACGCCTTTTCCAAATCCATAAATGCCACAAAGACCTCTTTAGCCTTATCTAAATACTGTTCACTTATATGTTTCACTGTAAACACCTGGTCCACACACCCCCTACCTTTCCTAAAGCCTCCTTGTTCATCTGCTATCCTATTTTCCGTCTTACTCTTAATTCTTTCAATTATAACTCTACCATACACTTTACCAGGTATACTCAACAGACTTATCCCCCTATAATTTTTGCACTCTCTTTTATCCCCTTTGCCTTTATACAAAGGAACTATGCATGCTCTCTGCCAATCCCTAGGTACCTTACCCTCTTCCATACATTTATTAAATAATTGCACCAACCACTCCAAAACTATATCCCCACCTGCTTTTAACATTTCTATCTTTTTCCCATCAATCCCAGCTGCCTTACCCCCTTTCATTTTACCTACTGCCTCACGAACTTCCCCCACACTCACAACTGGCTCTTCCTCACTCCTACAAGATGTTATTCCTCCTTGCCCTATACACGAAATCACAGCTTCCCTATCTTCATCAACATTTAACAATTCCTCAAAATATTCCCTCCATCTTCCCAATACCTCTAACTCTCCATTTAATAACTCTCCTCTCCTATTTTTAACTGACAAATCCATTTGTTCTCTAGGCTTTCTTAACTTGTTAATCTCACTCCAAAACTTTTTCTTATTTTCAACAAAATTTGTTGATAACATCTCACCCACTCTCTCATTTGCTATCTTTTTACATTGCTTCACCACTCTCTTAACCTCTCTCTTTTTCTCCATATACTCTTCCCTCCTTGCATCACTTCTACTTTGTAAAAACTTCTCATATGCTAACTTTTTCTCCCTTACTACTCTCTTTACATCATCATTCCACCAATTGCTCCTCTTCCCTCCTGCACCCACTTTCCTGTAACCACAAACTTCTGCTGAACACTCTAACACTACATTTTTAAACCTACCCCATACCTCTTCGACCCCATTGCCTATGCTCTCATTAGCCCATCTATCCTCCAATAGCTGTTTATATCTTACCCTAACTGCCTCCTCTTTTAGTTTATAAACCTTCACCTCTCTCTTCCCTGATGCTTCTATTCTCCTTGTATCCCATCTACCTTTTACTCTCAGTGTAGCTACAACTAGAAAGTGATCTGATATATCTGTGGCCCCTCTATAAACATGTACATCCTGAAGTCTACTCAACAGTCTTTTATCTACCAATACATAATCCAACAAACTACTGTCATTTCGCCCTACATCATATCTGGTATACTTATTTATCCTCTTTTTCTTAAAATATGTATTACCTATAACTAAACCTCTTTCTATACAAAGTTCAATCAAAGGGCTCCCATTATCATTTACACCTGGCACCCCAAACTTACCTACCACACCCTCTGTAAAAGTTTCTCCTACTTTAGCATTCAGGTCCCCTACCACAATTACTCTCTCACTTGGTTCAAAGGCTCCTATACATTCATTTAACATCTCCCAAAATCTCTCTCTCTCCTCTGCATTCCTCTCTTCTCCAGGTGCATACACGCTTATTATGACCCACTTCTCGCATCCAACCTTTACTTTAATCCACATAATTCTTGAATTTACACATTCATATTCTCTTTTCTCCTTCCATAACTGATCATTTAACATTACTGCTACCCCTTCCTTTGCTCTAACTCTCTCAGATACTCCAGATTTAATCCCATTTATTTCCCCCCACTGAAACTCTCCTACCCCCTTCAGCTTTGTTTCGCTTAGGGCCAGGACATCCAACTTCTTTTCATTCATAACATCAGCAATCATCTGTTTCTTGTCATCCGCACTACATCCACGCACATTTAAGCATCCCAGTTTTATAAAGTTTTTCTTCTTCTCTTTTTTAGTAAATGTCTACAGGAGAAGGGGTTACTAGCCCATTGCTCCCGGCATTTTAGTCGCCTCATACGACACGCATGGCTTACGGAGGAAAGATTCTTTTCCACTTCCCCATGGACAATAGAAGAAATAAAGAAGAACAAGAGCTATTTAGAAAAAGGAGAAAAACCTAGATGTATGTATATATATATATATGCATGTACGTGTCTGTGAAGTGTGACCAAAGTGTAAGTAGGAATAGCAAGATATCCCTGTTATCTAGCGTGTTTATGAGACAGAAAAAGAAACCAGCAAATATTTTCGCAAATTATTTGATTTTACACAGTCACTGCCTCTTTTAAGTTCCATTAGCGAATTATTCCATAACCGTGATCACTGTGCCAGACACAGTCAAGCTATATTAGCCTAATCATTTATCATTGTTATCATTTACAACGAATTGTTTTAGAAAAAAAATCACGAAAAGAAGCATAAAAAATTAGGAGACATTATTACTTTTTCGTAGTAAGACAAGAAGATATTTTGAAAATAAATCAACTGCTTAAAAATATAAAGGGGAAAACCTAACTTTTCAAAGCTTTCTCACCAAATTTGGTACAAGTAACATACATTACAATGTGATCACTGAAAGTACATTGTATGAAGCAAAACTGTTATTAACTCCTAAACTTCTAAAGCAAACTATGAAGCTCCCCATTATCAAGTATCATACTATGACACTCCCCATTATCAAGTATCATACTATGACACTCCCCATTATCAAGTATCATACTATGACACTCCCCATTATCAAGTATCATACTATGACACTCCCCATTATCAAGTATCATACTATGACACTCCCCATTATCCCATGTCATACTTCCCACACACTCAAAACATACTCACAAAGGAGAATATTAACCTCTTCCGCCTTATCCTCTCCTTTTAATTATGGCGTACCAAGAAAAAACCGAATCGGCCTAAATTGGCCTAAAAGGAAAGGATAATTTCTGCCGAATAAGCAGGGTGAAAAAATTTTTTGTAGTAAATCAAGGAAAATAAGTCTGAACATAATGGTACATAACATTACATTTATTTAATACTAAATAAATGTAAAGTAATTTATGTTACATTTAGTAGATTAAACTAAAATAAATTACTTTAAGTTAGATTGGATGAGGCCTCTAAGTTAAGCTTGCTGCCAAACTGAAATTTTTACATTTTCAACGAAGAATACATCTGTTAATCCGTGAAAGAACGTTTTGGAAAATATAAAGATCTAGAACTGCTTAATTCGGCTTACTAGAAAAGACATATACACTCAGGTACACCTGTATACCTGCCTTTTAAAGAAACTACCTGAATAGCGAATCACATGACAGTACCTCAATGCCTAAACGCTTGCTGACATGGTCAAGAGGTTCAGTTGTTGCTCAGACTGAACATCAGAATGGGGAAGAATAATAATCTTAGTGACGTTGACCGTGGAATTATTGATAGTGAGAATTTATACAAGGATGGATGCGGACATCTCTAGATTGTATATTGCAGTGAAAAACACAGAAGTAGACTAAGAAAAGAGCAGCACTGGTCTTGCGTGCTTTCCACAGCTTCAGGAACTGTGATACTATTGTAGATAAATGGTTCAAAGGAGCGAAAAGTTGATGCTTGACACTTTGTGCAACACATGAGTATCTTTATTGTGGCAAAACGTTTCTTCTGATAGTTCTTCCTCGAAGTCACAAATTCTTTGTCCCACTTTGCAGTCAATCAACTGGAGCTGGACTTGGCCAGCAGCATCTCCCTGAAAGTTGCCTAACTGTTGTCTATGTGTCTTACCATCAGCATTCTTGTAACCATTATAGAAATAACAGAACAAAATCAGTACAAGGTCCAGCATCAACCAAGGAGTGGCTCTGGGTCGCTGTCACCAAGATTCCTACGTAAGGGTTTTACGAAATCGCTTCAATAGAGAATCAAGTCATATAGAAGAGAAAGAGCAGAGCAGAAGTGCAGAAATAAAGAAAAAAATGGAAGACTAATAGGTGACCAAGAAAAAGAAATCACTGTCCTGTCGTTAGTTTCCCCACACAACATTAACGCTGCATGCTACATGTTGCATGCTGCATGCGTAACTCTTGCTTTAACCGGACACAGCTCTAGGATAGCTCGCAAAAAAATTAAAAGGGCAAGACTTTGCAAACCAGCGTATTTAGCCTGGGAGTGCTAGACACACTGGGAGACTCTGACTAGTAATGAGTGAGGCAAGCAAGAAAGAATAACGAGAATTGTACATCTTAAGTCACCACTCCTGAATCTGCAAGTGACCTCCAGTAAAATTCCGCCTCCAAACAGCCAGTTGCTGTAACAACAAATATTGCAACAGGTGGTCCAGTTTGAGGATCTATCGAGGTCCTATCCATGGGTGTTGCCGAACACGTCAGTACTATATTTGACTGAAGAACAATGGGAACAGCAGAAAGTTGACCATTCCATAACCCAACAAACGTAATGAATGAGGAAAAAATCCCTGCTAAATAAGACAAATAAAGATGGAAAAGGGGAGGAAGGTTGGGTCCTTAATCACGCTAAGCCTCTCATCCCGTACTACCACCACAAAGTCACTCAGCGTTGAAAGACTTTAAAAAGGTAAACAAGACGGCATCATATGACAATCCCTGGGAAATACAACAAAACTAATATCCTTAAGGTATAAGAGACAAAATGAAAATAAAAGTAAGAAATATTTTTCTCGCTATTTCTCTGGTCTCCTCATGAGCCTTAGTTCACACTAAATTATACATCATTAGCTGTGTACCAACCAGTTCTCCAGGGAAGGTGACACTGATATGTACATGGGATGTCAGGACATCCCGTGTCAGAACATCTCTGCAGTGTGACCTTCACCTCTCACTGATATTTTTCAAACATAGAAAATATAATTTCCAAATATGTGATGATAATCATCAAGTTTAATACAGACAATTCAAAGGTGAAATAAAGAACAGCCAGCGAGTGATTTCTTCATTAATGTGTTATTTTGAATGATAAATAAAACTTTTAAAAATATTATATTCACTATAAATATTTTTACACAACTAATAACAACGAAAACCTCACCACCACCAACAACAGAAGGAAATAACAAAAAACATCACCAGTAGTGTAGCAACAGTACAACTCACAACAATACCACCAAAATACAACAAATTGAAACAAAAACAGCAACTACAATCACGTTGTTTAATTTAGATGTACTATGCACAAAGACCTCGAGTAACTACACCTATGTGTTGAGATTAATGATACTTGCTCATAAGTCAGTAATTTTAACATAATTGTTCATCTTGATGTTTACCCAGACATCATTAGCTTGCCTGCTGATGACGACTTCGAACTTATTGTTGATGTTTCACTGGTCGAACTTACTTAAATAACTTTTGCAGAGAACTTATAAGAAAAAAATACTGAAAAACTAACTGCATTTATAATCCTGTAAGTGCACATGTCACAAATATCTGGAAAAACAAGTATGTTAGGTTTTAACTATCATGTATCTGGCACCTACCCTGCCCTTCTAGGGTAAGGTAGGTGCCAGAGCCAGAGCTTGCAACTCACAAGACTGCTTTTCCCATTAGCCTACCTGAGACGGGAATGGCAGACCAGAGAGACCTAGCTTCTCCCTACGAGCCCCGTGAGGGCGGGGAATGTGGCTAGGCCTGGGGACAGTTGGTCCCAACGATGAGGAGGTACTTGTACCTCCTCCCATGGCAGACTTTCGTCTGAGACACTCCAGAGCCAAGGCCGGGCCAGCACTTGGAAAAGGCCCGGGCTGGGAGAGTATCGGCGAATCAAGAAGAAGAAGAATCTAAGGACAGATTGATGTGTTAGTGTGCATACATTCCACTTCAAAATTCGTCAATTTCATCATGCATTTGTCTTCAGTGAGGGAGATGATAACAATATTTGGCTGTCAACTAGTAGTTGAAAGACAACGATACGAAAAGAACTCCAGTTCAAATTCAGTGGCTTGAGACAGGGAAATTCTCACACGTCAGTCCATCTCTCACAATTCTATCATGCAGAGGAGATCCATACATGTTTGTGGTGCGTCCAACATCAGCAGACTGTTGGATGTTAGTATTGTTCGGCTCCTCTGGGAGGAGCCTAACAATACTAACATCCACAAAGCGCCGTAATGTGTTGGAATAAAATAAAATTAATTTATTAATTATTAACTCGCTTACAAATGCTCAAGAAGTGTCAAAATATTTTATTTACTGTTACATATTACCAGCCACTCTGGAAAAATACCCTGATTTTACCTAATGTAAATAACTCATAAGCACTTAAACTTATTTAAAATCAATCAAACCTCGGGGGAACTGATTTCATATCTCCTTAAAAAGCTATTACGACAGTAACCAGATCATAAACATGTAAACAGTTCATTATCATTAACTTGTTAAGCTATCAAAATTTTGGGGAGCAGTCACCGGACCCATTATGTGCCTCAGTATTTATTATTTTTTTTTTTTTTTAGATTGGAGGCTGCCGTTCACAGGATTGTTAAGAGGTGCATAAAAAGCTATTAAACCAACTATACTTTGTACCTCTAGCACTCAAGTTCTGCCGACAGGTGTCCATGTACCATTTCAGGGTTCCAAAATCTCGTGAAATCCCAGACAAACTCCGATCTAACACTCATGTTTGCTGCACACTCAACCCCTGTGATCTAACACTCATATCTGCTGCACGCTCAGCCTCTACGATCTAACACTCATGTCTGCTGCAAGTTCAACCCCTACGATCTAACACTCATGTCTGCTGCACGCTCAACCCCTAAGATCTAACACTCACGTCTGCTGCACGTACATCCTCTACGATCTAACACTCATGTCTGCTGCACGCTCAACCCCTACGATCTAACACTCATGTCTACTGCACGCTCAACCTCTACGATCTAACACTCATGTCTGCTGCACGCTCAATCTCTACGATCTAACACTCATGTCTGCTGCACGCTCATCCTATACGATCTAACACTCATGTCTGCTGCACGCTCAACCCCTTCTATCTAACTCTCATGTCTGCTGCACGCTCAACCCCTACCTTTTAAAATTGTCTTGACCTCACTGCTTATTTAGTGAAGCCTATTCGGAGAACAGATACAAATAGAAGTTTAGCCTAAATTTCAGGTAGTGATAAATTTTCGTACAACTCTGCCATACTGTTATAATTTTGTTGGTCAAACAACTCAGTATTATTCTCAGCAATAAAGTTGAAAATTTTGTCTGCAATTGAATTCAATATATCTACTAGGCATTTGGATAATTTATAAGTGACTGGGTCAATGAAGCCAATTATAGTCATAGATGGATTACCTGGTTTGTTCGTTCTCATTAATTCATACATATGTGTAAAGACGGGTTGGTTATCCTGAATTTTCTAATCAGTTCGTGTGCTTCCAATAGTCGTTTTACTAATTATTTGAAGTTACTATTAAGTAAATCTAAGGGACATTCTCCGAGTTTGCAATAAATATCCAAGTCCTTCAAGAGATCATTTATCTTGGCTTGGCAATCAGTTTTATTTAAAATCACTACTAAATGTACTTTGTATGTTTAAGTAAGGTGAAAATTTGAATAATTAAAGGATTCCTATATGACTTAAAAAAATTCTGTGGTCAACTGGAATTTTTTTTGGTCATAGAATCATAAACATCCCCTAAGCTATATGGATTTCATCAATGGGAAAACCGATATATTTTTTCCATGTTGCTATTTTTTTTTCAAATTTCCACATTATTGATTCTTTTTGAAGGTTGCCAGACATAGATCGAAAACTAGAGCAGCAATTATGTTTGTATCTAATGCTACAATTGAAAAGTTATTACAAACATATTATCAATCACTATTTTCCTTTCTTTTTTGATATAAATCAGAGGAAATAAATCTGTGCACAATATATATATACATATATATATATATATATATATATATATATATATATATATATATATATATATATAGATATATATCTATATATATATATATATATAGATATATATATATGTGTGTGTGTGTGTGTGTGTCAATGATTTTAAGAAATATTTAAAAAATTTAAAATGACCTATGATATACAAAACAGAATTTTACTAAAAATAATTAGGCTAGTTTAAGTTAGGTTAGTTTTCTAACCTAACTTAAACTAAAAGAATAAAAATCTGTTATATTGTCGATGAAAAAAAATTACCTATCATTCTGAAAAGTTTAAAGGAGGCCGACCTACTGGGTAAGGTTTGCTTGTTAGGAGCTCTCTTAGAGCCAGCAGGGGGCGAAAGGCCCACTCTGCGCCATTCTGAGAAAAAGTTCCCTTCACTCCTTCAGCTGCAACCTTGCAACATTGCATAGCTCCTGAAGACGCACTGAACAGTGAGAAAGTACTTGAGCTAAAGATTTTCATCCCCTGTGGCTTGTGTTGCGTATATACACACACACACACACACACACACACACGCACACACACACACACACACACACACACACACACACACACACATACACACACACACACACACACACATTATATATATTATGTATATATTATATATATTATATATATATATTATATATATTATGTATATATATTATATATTATATATATATATATATATATATATATATATATATATATATATATATATATATATATATATATATATATATATATTATTATTACATAATATGGTACAGAAGATCCAAGAGATACACTATTGATATAAAGGTGGCACATACGGTACATGTTGTTACGTGTGTATCACCGATTATAAGGCGAAAATCTCATCCAGCTCCTCAGAGCTGGGGCGTGTGCCCAAAATACAGCAGGCATTACCCCTTTGAACAGCCGCACTGAGCCGCTGGAACAGAAAACTAGCTGCCCTGGGATCCCTAGTTACCCTGATGAGTCTTTTTCCCAGCTCCTTAAGGAATTTAGATGCACTCTTTCCCCATGAGCCAAGGGTCTCTGAGCCTATGGGAACAAACATATAATGATGGGCAAGTTCTCCATATTTTCTAGACTTTTGGGACTCCCTGAAGCTGGCAGCTGCCCCTCCTTCCTCCCTGGTGTATTGGAGATAGGTATCAGCCAAGGTAGATGCACATGTATAGTCCCACACCACCTGCTTTCTATCTGTCCAGGCTTGAAGGGTGATACCATCTGGACGCTTCTGGCTGCCATCAGATCTGCATAGTTGGGGTGGCTCCCTTACTGCTGGGCATCCAGCTGCTGTGAGGCTCCTCTTGTTAATGTTATTAACCTCCTCATGTCTTGCAATCTTTCCCTCGGATTTACGGCACACAAGACCATGGTACCCGAATCGGTCTGCTGCTTCACTGCCACAAATACACCTGTGTTCGGCGAGAATAGGGGCGGCAAGTCGAAGGGCAACACCGATGCGGATGGTCTGTGGGTCGAGACGTGTGCCAAGGCTGGAGTTGGGAACAGCCAACAGAAAGTCCCCAGCATGAGGGGCTCTCACTGCCAGGAGGCGGGCTCTATCCTTCCCTGACACACTCTGAAGCATTGTTGAGGCAATATTTTCCACTATTGGACCATCCCAGTACGATTGTTTGTAGTTGTTGGGGGGAGCAGGTCTGGCTCCAGAGCCCGTTAGATTATCCCAGATCATTGCTCCGTCAATGAATTTTTGGTCCTGGACTCCTATCTTGTCCCTAAGATGTTCAGGGAGAATCGCTGCTACAAGCTCTCTGGATGCAATACACGAGGACAGAAAAGCAGGTAACGCAATCTGTGATGACTTGCGGACACCAATGCCTCCTAGTCTGACTGGAAGTGTAGCTTGGTTCCACTGCCCGTCTTCTAGAGTAAGGTTAAGTACTTTCGTAAAAATCTGCCTCAGAATACTGTCATATTCGTGCAGTATAGGGTTATCACATGAAGGTGCACATCTTAGGAAATATGTCAACCTGGGCAGACTCAAGCACTTTGTGAGAGGGTACAAGGCATCGTGGGTGTCCAGATTGCCTATTCGTTGTTCCATCCTCCTTAACTCTTCCAATTTCTTCCTGAGAATTGTGTCAATGGCATTGCTTCCCAGAGGTGCTCCTAGCAAGACACTATTTGTGGGGGCAATGACTGCTGCTCCTGGTAGTTTTGATCTCACTGCATTTATCACTTGTTGACTGACTGAGATGATTTCACATTTGGATGGATTCAGGATGAGACCCATTTCCTGTCCCCGTGTCATTACCTGTGTAAGGTCATGTAGGAGGGACTCTTTTGTACCTGCTAGTGTGCCATCATCTAGGAACCAGATGTTTAGCTCGCTGGTCAGTCTGACTGTGATTTCCCTAACTGCTATACAGAAGAGAAATGGTGCAAGAGGATCTCCTTGTTGGACACCCTCCGATGATGTAATTTCATGCTCTCCAAAGAGAAGCATTGATTCCTTGCTATATATATGCAATAAGATCAGAGTAAACATGTGATATCACTATATGCATACCAACCACTGTGATAAAAATAGAGAAATTCCAAGCGCTTTCGTGACTTCTAAAATTATCAAGGAACTAAAATAATAGGTTAACAGGATGGCATATAAGGACGAGACTACACCTCGTTGCCACCCCAACATCACATGACTTTTTATGATGATGTAGGTAGGGAGTCAGTGATCCGTGAAACACAGCTTAAATTCTACCCCAAAATTTGCCTAATGTATCTTAAATTCTTCCCAAAATTTATTAATTATAAATGAATCCAATTTACATAAATCAAAAGCAATATTCATATTATTTTCAAAACTACTTTTTATGAAACATGATTCTATTATATTCCTGTCGACCATGGACTTGCTTGATATCACTTTCTCAATTGGATGGTTAAAATCTCTCGCATGAATAAACAGAGCATTAGAATCTTGACCACTTCTAATGCTATAATTTTTAACCTTAGTTAAAGACTTTTATCAGTTTGACCATAATAAACTTTATCACATATTTGACAAGAAATCTTACAGACACATCGGTTAGCATTTTTGGGAGAATTTTTTATGAAAAGTTTTCTAACTGTATCAAGATTTTTAAATACAACTTTGATATTAAAATTCTTAAGAAGAGAAGGCATAGCAACCAAGTTTTCATGGTAAGGGAGAACCAACATATTTTTAGTTGAATAAGGTTGGTTGTCCCTTTCCAAACACTGTTTTCAGTTAAAATGTCTAATTTTCTCAGTAATTTGTTTTTGAGTTTAACATAGCAATGATCCAACATGCTATATTTCCATTCTGATGAAGGAGTATTTTTGGGTCTCCCAATATTTTGAATGGTTACTTCTCCTGAATTTTAGCAATAATTCTCATAAAATCATCAAAGGGATGATCTCTCATGTCAAGGAGTCTATTTGATAGAAAAGATTTAGGTAAAACTTGTTCATTGAAACAGTTTTAAGCTTGTGGGACTTGATCAGTGCAGAGGAAAACAGGGAAATAAAAGAAATATGTTTAGGAAAGCTTACCGAGAACATTCTGAAGAGTCGTGTGGTATCCATTGATGCAGTAAGATCACAGTAATCACATTATCAAGGAACAATAAAAATTATAAGTTACCAGGAAGGCATGTAAGGACGAGACTACACCTCACTGCTACCCCCCAACAACACCTGACTTTTTATGATGATGTAGGTAGGTAGTTGGTGATCCGTGAATCACAGCTTATATTCAACCCAAAATTTTGTCTAATGTATTTTAAATTCTTCCCAAATTTTATTAATTATAAATGAATCTAATATTCCTGTCGACCATGGACTTGCTTGACATAACTTAACTCAGAAGAATTTGTAATGTACTCAAAAACAAACTGCAAAGAAAATTAGACATTTTAATAGTGACTAGAAAAAGCATGCTAGCAACAATTTTGTAATTAACTTATATAATTAAGTAATAGATAAAAATAGAATCTGATAACAGTAATGTCAATAAAACTAAAAAAAAAAACTACTCAAAGACAAAGATGAATTAATTAAAAAACTTGCTTCCAGTAATCCATCTTTACCCTAAATGCATGGAATGATAACGCACAAACCAGGTAATCCAGTTAGACCAATTATTAGTTCCAAAGGTTCAGTTTCCTATATATGATGTAAATAGCTTGCTGACATTTTGAGCCCAATTCTAACTTTAACATTAAAAACAGCATAGATTTTTTATTGGATAAATTAAGCACCTTGACTAACTTAAATGATTTCAGCACGTTTAGTTTTGAAGTTACTCCTGTGGATGATTTATAAAATTTCTTACCTGAAGAACTTGTTAATTAACGATTTACCATTATCAGTTCCTGTTATTATTAAATTTATTAAATTTTGTATAGTTGACACAAAATTTGTGTTTAATGACGAGTTATACACTCAGAAGTTTGGTATGGCAATGGGATATCCTCTCTCACCTGTTCTTAGTAATTTATACATGGAATTTTTTTAAACAAGATTGTTTAACACAATTCTTGCTAATAGAGTTAAGTGGTACAGTTATATTGAAGATATTTTGTGTCTTATGCCTAAGAATGTAGATATAAACCATTTCCTTGTTAAATTAAATAATTTAGCTCATTCTCTAAACTTCACTGTTGAGTTCGAAGAAAATAATTCATTGTCTTTCTTAGATGTTTTAAATATTAAGGGTAACAATGATTTTTACTTTAAAATTGACAGAAAACCAACATCAAGATAGACTTAAACTGTCGGCATTCTCATCAATGTTTTTGAGAGTTTTACGTATTTGTAGTCCAGAGTTCATAGATGAAGAAATCTCCAAAATTTATGAAATAGCTAATGATCTAAAATACTCGGGTAACTTAATTGATAAATCCTTTGAAATAGCTAGAAATACTTTTTACAATTCAAAAAGGGACAACCAACCTTATTCAACTAAACAAATAGAATTATTTTTCATAAAAAGTAGATTTGAAAATATGATATTTTTTGTGGCTTATATAAATTGGATTCATTTATGACGAATAAAATCTGGGTAGAATTTAAGATACATTAGACAAATTTTTGGGAAGACTGTAAGCTGTGTTTCACGGATCACTACCTACCTACATCATCATAAAAAGTCAGGTGTTGTTGGGCGGGGGGGCGAGGTGTACTCTCGTTCTTATATGCCTTCCTGTTAACGTTTTATTTTTATAGTTCCATGATAATGTGAGAAGCCACGAAAGGGCATCGAATTTTGCTATTTTTTCAAAGTGGTTGTTCTGCATATTGTGATAACACCTGTTTACTGTGATCTTATTGCTCAGCAGGAGGTTTCACCGGTTTAAGGCCTCAACACTTAAAACAAATACTCAATCCAGCACTTGGTGAGGTTTCAGAGAGGCTGCTGTCTGAACTCACCAAATTTTCCAACCTGTGCCTGGCTGGCAGTGTCCCAGAGGCCATCAGACCCCTTTTCTTTGGTGCCTCATTGTACAACCCGGCACCTTCACCTCAATACATATAAACTACCTGACTTATTTAGCCCAACTATTCCAACAGTTCTAAAACTGCCATTGTCATAGAGCTGTGTTTTTGTGCTTTTTAAGCTGAAGTGCTTGTGACAGTCGTTTGCGTCAGCTTTTGCAGTAACCTGTGCCTATTCCGCGTCCAGTCGTTGCGAATTGTAGTACTCCCTAGAGTGATACTGCTGCATTTTATGTTTCCCTTGATTAGCAGTTGGGTATAGTCCTGACACTTTTCCTCCTTCTTAAGATATTTTCCTTTCCCCAACTATCTTCTTCCTCCTGTCCCCACTTACCCCTCGCCCCCAGTGGGTCCTTACCTGTGAGTCCTCTGCCTGTGTCTGTCTGAACATGCATTCTTAGGAACTTGCTTAACTTATTTAATGAAGGATACTATATAGCAATGTAGGGACCAAGTAAAAGACAGCAGAGAATAACTTCGTAAATGTGTATTCACTCTCTAATTATATATATAGGTAACGTACAATATATACAGCCAGTATATACAATAAGGCAATTTGCAAGCAAGGGAAGGATGAACCGTCTTCAACCAGAGTTGAGGTAATCCTGCCTAATTTTTTCCACAAGTGATCTGTCGTCGCTTTACAGAATCGGTGGGCTTTCTCGTGATAGGCTGAATGAACCGAGTAGTTATGTCAGTGGAGCCCCCCTTTCCTGACCGTTATACTCTTAACTACTGGTTTGCTGGTCGGGAGAACAAGCTTACATAGGCTTGTGACATACATCGAATAAATTGTAACATACTCTTTGTATGCCACATCAGCTTATTAAATCAACCACAATCTAGAAATTAGTGTATGGTAATCCTTATCAATGTTACGAAAGCAACACACCTTGAGCCCTTGTCACTAGAGAAAGATCACGTAATAACGCAGAGGTAATACCAGTGTAGACTGTCACTGATCACTACACCATCTACAATAGTCTGACATATTAACCAATACCTACTATTCTCAATTTATTATTAAATCAAACTTTACTATGTATTATTTTTATTATATTCACTACACAGACACTGACAAAGGAAAATACAAAAGTTTATATCCACACTTATTAGTTAAGTAGCTAAATACTTCATGCCAACTAAAGAACGTCATTAGAATACCTTAAGATAATTCTTCACAACTTTACAGTAAATACGGTACGAAAGATCTACTAATGGACGAAAAAGTAGAAGCAGAAGGAGAAAGAGAAGAAACAGCAAGAAAAGAAGCAGCAGCAGCAGCAACGGCAGCAGAAGCAACACAAACAAGCTAACGAACTAGAGAATGTGGAGAGCAGTAGCAGAGCTGGGAGGAATGACAACGAGATAAAAGAAAATGTCAGCAAGGCCAACACTTCTTTTGTGCTCCAACAGCCTATCAGGAAGAGTGGCCGGTTTCACCTATGTAATATAGAGGATCAGAAGGTGGCGTCGTTTGTAGGATACAAATTCCCCTCCCCAGTGGGGAGCAACTGTCTTGACAGTAGCAAGGTCAGCAGTGGAATGGTTTGCGTCCTGCTTGCAGGCTCAAAACTAGAAAGACAATTGTTTTCTGGCCGAAAAACAAACAAGGCAGTAATCTTCTACTTACCCTAATTCTCTGATCTAGACCCCTGTGACTTTCTTCTCTTCCAAAAATAATAAGGGTACTCAAGGGGCGGTGTTTAAAATATGTGGAGGAGATTCAGCTAATATCGCAGGCCATTAGCACAATTTGCTAACAATTAACCCTAACTAGTGATTAATGACGTAACTTCAGTAAAATCTAAAATTTACCCTTCTAAGAGTGGGAGTACTGCAGTATTCTTTTTAAGTACAGTAATAACCTATTTCATCTATGCTAATGCAGATCATAGAGGGTCAAAGGTGTATTGTTGAACTGTGGTTATTCAACCTCTCTTGGTCCGGCAAAATTGGTATCCCAGCAAAACCTAGGAACCAACAGTGCCGGAAAATCGAGCATTGTACCTGTATTAACCCTTTCACTGTCCATCACTGACACAGTACATAGTACTATATTACTAATATAGAACATAATACTATATCAGTGATGGACAGTGCCCGTCACGTAGTTCTATGTCATGAGCTCAGATAAGCTGTGAGAAGTAAATTTGGGCCCAGACATGATTGCATGGAAGACATAGTACTGAAATAGAGAGGATTTTGATTGGTTTCAGATCTGGAGATAGTTTAAAACTGACCTCACAGTAGTGGAAATCTTACGATTTTTGACGATATTCCAGAGGATGGGTAAGGCATCCCTAGAACCCCTAGTCAGATTTATGAACATGCCATAAATCATGTCACCATGGTTGTTCAATATATTTATAGAAAAGTGAATGCTCAGGTGTTGGCAAGAGGTGTGGAGTTAAAAGATAAAGAATCTAACACAAAGTATGAGTTGTCACAGTTGCTCTTTGCTGATGACACTGTGCTTTTGGGAGATTCTGAAGAGAAGTTGCAGAGGTTGGTTGATGAGTTTAGTAGGGTATGTAAAAGAAGGAAATTAAAAGTGAATATAGGAAAGAGTAAGGTGACGAGGATAACAAAAAAAAAAAAAAAGAAAAATAGGTAACGGAAGATTGGATATCAGATTGGAGGGAAAGAGTATGGAGGAAGTGAATGTATTCAAATATTTGGGAGTGCATGTCAGGAGATGAGTCTATGAAAGATGAGGTGAATCGTAGAATTGACGATGGGAAAACTGTGAGTGGTGAGTTGAGGAGTCTGTGGAGACAAAGAACTTTATCCATGAGAGTATAGTTATACGAACTCTCTTGTATGGGTGTGAGGCATGGGTGGTGAAAGTTGCAACAAGGAGAAGGCTGGAGGCAGTAGAGATGTCATGTCTGAGGGCAATGTGTGGTGTGAATATAATGCAGAGAATCCGTAGTTTGGAGATTCGGGGGCGGTGCGGGATTGCCAAAACTATCATCCAGAGGGCGGAGGAAGGGTTATTGAGATGGTTCGGACATCTAGAGAGGATGGAACAAAATAGAATGACTTCGAGAGTGTATAAATCTGTAGTGGAGGGAAGGCGGGGTAAGAGTCCGCCTAGAAAAGGTTGGAGGGGGGGGGGATGGTAAAGGAGGTTTTGTGTGCGAGAGGCTTGGATTTCCAGCAAGCGTGCGTAAGCGTGTTAGACAGGAGCAAATGGAGACAAATGGGTTTTAGGACTTGACGTGCTGTTGGAGTGTAAGCAAGGTAACATTTATGAAGGGATTCAGGGAAATCGGCAGGCCGGACTTGAGTCCTGGAGATAGGAAGTACAGTGTCTGCACTCTGATGGAGGGGTGTTAATGTTGCAGTTTTATAACTGTAGTGTAAGCATGCCTCTGGTAAGTCTATGATGGAGTGAATGATTTATGAAAGGTTTTCTTTTTTGGGACACTTTGCCTTGGTGGGAAACTGCCAACAATTCTGGAAAAATACCCTGAAATGGCCCACTTAAAACTTTTTTTTATTACAAGCATACAACTGTGACCTAATTCATGTCTGAATAAATAACTCATTATGGCTGTAACCAGATATAAATATGTAAATAGTTCAATGTATATAGTTTATTATCACTGCAACTTATTTAACTATCAAAACTTTGCTATCCAGTCCCTGGACCCATTACATGTCTGTGTAATATTTTGACTACCAACCACAGTATGGGTGTGAGATACATAATAAAGAAATTAACTGACAGTCGTGGCCAGGCACAACTCATAAACATTTCCACCCACAGCTCCAGCAACATGTGTACATTGGAACCTTGTCTTCCCACTGCAATATGCTAAAATGTGAGTGTAAATCTAAAATATTTATTAAGTTATATAAGAATTTTTGAGGTTATGTTAGGTTAGAATCATAATATAACCTAAAGTAACCAAACATAACAGAAGGATAACAGTTGATTTCATGTATTAGAAAGATTTTCTATGAGGATAGATTGAAGACACTGAATTTGCACTCTGTAGAAAAGCATAAAATTAGGGGGATATGAAGTGTATAAATGGAAAACGGGAAAAAGAGGGGATTTAAGCAGTGTGTTAAAAATATTTGATAAAGACAGGACTCACAGCAATGGATATAGGGAAGTATTAATTTAGCAATGGAGTTGTAGATGAGTAGAACAAATTGCCACGTAGCATCATTTAGGCAAAAACTTTGAGTAGCTTTAAATATGGATTGAACAGGAACATAATTGGGTGTGAGTTAAACCTGCCTAACATGGGATAATAGGCCTACTGCAGTGTTAATTACTGTGCATAACCCAACCTAAGCTGAAAAACCTTTGGTAACCTAATAAATATATTTTCCCTAATGGTACTTCATTTTGGCATGCAAATTTGCAGTAACAAGCGATTTCATAATTATTACAATAAGAAGACATTACTCTGGTGTATGTGTAATTAAAACTGTGAGTGGAAATGTCTATGAGCTCTGATTGGCTGAGTCTCACATAATTATGTACTGAGTGTGTTTATTGGCTAGTCTGAAGTGCATAAGCATGTAATCCAAGTTCTAATAAAAATATTCCTAATTTAGACAAAGATAACAATTTGCACAAGGGATAGTTAATTTTGCCATGGTATAGCTAATATTTAAAAAAATAAATCTGATATCAAATACTAACTTCAGAATACACTGCATACACTTACCTTAATCTATAATGTATCCTTACCTAACCTATAATACAGTTAACCCTTGATTTAACTGACTTTGAAAATCCTGTCAATTGATTTAGAAGCAACAAAGTCTGTTGGTTATAGGATATCAATTATTTATATGATTATGACAAAAATAATTTCATCTGTCTGCCACAGTTGTTATTATTGGTCCATCCTCTCACACACAATTAGTTCATTAAAATCGTCCCAAAAAGAAATAAGTCACTTGACTTTTTTTTGGGTTATCCTAAGTAATTTACACACATGTTAAAGTATGTATGATAATTGTACTTATGTGTACCAGTACCAAAATAAACTTACTATTATATAGTTACATAAAGATCTATAACTACAGATCACATAAATCCCATTATAACTCATAATATTTATATGTACATTACCTCAGTACAAATTTCAACTTACTGCTAAAAATCTTCTTGGAGACCTAATATACAAGAAGAAGTAGCAATTACTTAGTTTAGTCTTGGAACTTGAGAAGTTATGGACTCATGAGGTGGAAGCTGCATTTTGATAACCAAACCTAATCAAAGAAATTCAACTCATAACATAACCTAAGTTAGACTTAGGTTATGTTATATGCTTAGGTTTTTCGTATTTCCTTACACCTACTGTTCCCGTTCACCTAGCATGTAAGTAGGTACTTGGGTGTTAGTCAACTAGTGTGGGTGGCATCCTGTGGGACATGACTGAAGGACCACAATGGAAATAAGACAGACAGTCCCTCGATGACGCACTGACTTTATTGGGTTTATCCTGGGTGGCTAACCCTCCGGGGTTAAAAAACCTAAAATGTTATCTTAATATTAGAGAATATATAGAAATGTGCCTAAACTAAATATTAGAATATGCAATGCAAATCTTAACATTATTAATTAATGCCCGTCTATCTATGCATTAATTATAAAAAAATTGACGTCACTATAGATGGGAAGTTAATAATAAGTTGGAGTGTGATAAAAGTGTAGACGATTCATTACCTTTGTAACTTGTCATGATTGTGACCAGATCTACCTGGAGTTCATTGCCTTTGAAACTTGTTCAGCTATCATAACTTTGGGGTCCAATCCCTGGACCCATTATGTACCTTTGTAATCTTTTGACTACCGCCCACAGGATGGGTATGGGGTGCATAATAAAATATTAAACTAACAAGTGTGGGGAAGATAGCCACATTCTACACGGGTCAAGTTTTATTATTTTCAACGGAAACCCCTAAACAAATAGGGAACCATATATCAGTGGGAATGGTAGAAAGTTAGATGTAATGTGAGGAAAAGGAGTGTAATTCCAATTCCTTGGTTAAAAGTCCATGAGCATCATCCAGCATCATCATTCATCCCTGGATGAAGATTAACCCAACACAATATCCGCCATACTTGTCAATATTTCGCCTACATTTCTCGAAAAAAAGTGATAGGTATATATTATTACTTACCTCACAATTCCACATTTCCACCACACATTATAAAACTATAAAATATAGTGAATTAATTTACTGAACTTCAATGTTGTTGGAGGTGGTAAAGGCCACCACAACATGTACCGTATTAATGTTGTTGCAGTTGTTGAGGGCCACCAGAGCTGACATTATTGAGCACTACATCCCTTGAGTTGGAAAAAAATGTTACCACCAACGTGTGCGGAAAGCAGAAAGGAAACAAAGTTCCCTCCGGAAAAAGAAAAGCGAACATGAAATTTCCAATTTATAATAACTGAGCCCCAGGTTTAAATATTAGTAGAGTCAAGTGTCATACTCCTTGAATAAACATGTTTACATGTCACAGAGCTGGTGGAGCTTGGACCCATGGCAAGCGAGTCCAAAAACTCACAGACCAGTACGTTAACCACTGGGCCAGCTGACTCTAATAAGATTCATCCAGTACACCATAGGGAAGTTAGCATGGGCTCCACTGTGACCACAGATGCAAGTTTTGTAAATGAATCCCACGTCAATGTACCTGGCCTAGTGGTTTACGCATCAGCTTGTGAGTTTTAGAACCCACTTGCCATGGGTTCAGACCTCACCCATTCCGTGATTTGTTTGTAGTTGTATTGTTTCGATTCCCTAAGTCATGTTTACATGGCACTAAAGCATGTAGATGTTAAGTAACTGTATTTAGGTACAGGTACACACAAGTTCAGTTATACAAATATATGTGATTACAATTGTCATACATAGTAATATATGTCTAAATTACCTAGGATAACCCAAAAAAGTAGACAAAGTAACTTGCTTCAACTGGGGTCGCTACTCTACAGAAAGTTATGAGGTGCACCACTAAGTCGTTCACTACAGACATAGCTAATGTAAAACTGAGACTGTTACCCACTCTGACCACTATATCCCAGCATGTGAGAACGTCTCCTTATATTGCTCTAGTGCAAATACCGAGTGCATAAATTATATACTACCAACGGGGACTTATATATATACACCACTGTTCGTGTATGTTATACACCCAGCCTGCTGGCCTCTGTACGTCTTAACTTCAGGAGCACTAACCTGTGCAGTTGATCGAAAAGTGTAGCAGCTAGCCTGAAAAACCTGTTCGGTAGTGAAGATTTCGTCAGAACCTTCTCACTTAGGGACTTAAATAGAAATAATAATCTGAGGGCAGCTTTATGGGCTTAGATGAGTGAGCATTTGTAGAATGTAGCAGCAACTGTCAAGGAAGGAAACAGACAAGAGAAGTGGGAGAAGAGATGACGAGTGACGTTCACACGTAATAAAATTGCAGACAAGCGATCGTAACAGTGAAAGACAAGCCACAGGGGATAGAAAACTTCAGCTCAAGTACTTTCACACGTCTCCATGCGTCATGAAGAGCTATACAATGCTGCAAGAGTAGCAACAGGAGGAATGAGGGAAAGTTTTCTCAGAATAAGGTAGCATGGTGACAAGCCAGACAAGATCAGGACTGGCATCATTTATCACCCAGCCAACTTGTCCCCTCACCACCCCTCCTCAACTGCACACTAAGATTCACAAAAGCATACCAAGAGCTGAGTAATAATAAGACATTGTATCTCTCAAGGGGCGATAAATCTAATGTGTATGTCAATTTGTATGAGACTGATTATTCAGGTAAAATGAACAGTCTACTTCCCCCTCCTCATCCCTTTTGACCAGCTCAATTACCACTTCAATAAACGTCCTAAAATATTCTTGAAGGCGACATTGCAGACCTGGAAAGCGTAAAAACCTTTCACGGCACACATAAGTACCATAAGGCACCTAAATTACTGGGAACGGTTGAGGGTCGGCGGTCTGCATTCCCTGGAACGCAGGCTAGAGAGATACATGATAATATACACTTGGAAGGTCCTGGAGGGATTGGTACCATACCCGCACACGAAAATCACTCCCTATGAAAGCAGAAGACTCGACAGGAAAAGCAACATTCACCCGGCAGTTGTGTCAAGACCCAACAAGACCACACCACTACCTACCCTGCAGCTGTGTCAAGACCCAGTAAGACCACACCACTACCTACCCTGCAGCTGTGTCAAGATCCAGTAAGACCACACAACTAGCTACTCTGCAGCTGTGTCAAGACCCAGCAAGACCACACCACTACCTACCCTGCAGCTGACTCTAGACCCAGTAAGACCACTCCACTACCTACCCTGCAGCTGTGTCAAGACCCAGTAAGACCACTCCACTACCTACCCTGCAGCTGGGTCAAGACACAACAAGACCACACAACTACCTACCCTGCAGCTCTGTCAAGACCCAGTAAGACCACACCCCCACCTACCATGCAGCTGAGTCAAGACACAGTAAGATCACACAACTAGCTACTCTGCAGCTGTGTCAAGACCCAGCAAGACCACACCACTACCTACCCTGCAACTGTGTCAAAACCCAGTAAGACCACATCACTACCTACCCTGCAGCCGTGTCAAGACCCAGTAAGACCACACCACTACCTACCCTGCAGCTGAGTCAAGTCCCAGTAAGACCACACCACTACCTACCCTGCAGCTGAGTCAAGTCGCAGTAAGACCACACCACTACCTACCCTGCAGCTGAGTTAAGACCCAGTAAGACCACACCACTACCTACCCTGCAGCTGAGTCAAGTCCCAGTAAGACCACACCACTACCTACCCTGCAGCTGAGTCAAGACTCAGTAAGACCACACCACTACCTACCCTTCAGCTGACTCAAGTCCCAGTAAGACCACACCACTACCTACCCTGCAGCTGAGTCAAGACCCAGTAAGACCACACCACCACCTACCCTGCAGCTGAGTCAAGACCCAGTAAGACCACGCCACTACCTACCCTGCAGCTGAGTCAAGACCCAGTAAGACCACATCACTACCTACCCTGCAGCTGAGTGAAGTTCCAGTAAGAACACACCACTACCTACCCTGCAGCTGAGTCAAGTCGCAGTAAGACCACACCACTACCTACCCTACAGCTGAGTCAAGACCCAGTAAGACCACGCCACTACCTACCCTGCAGCTGAGTCAAGTCCCAGTAAGACCACATCACTACCTACCCTGCAGCTGAGTGAAGTCCCAGTAAGACCACACCACTACCTACCCTGCAGCTGAGTCAAGTCGCAGTAAGACCACACCACTACCTGCCCTGCAGCTGAGACAAGACCCAGTAAGACCACACCACTACCTACCCTGCAGCTGAGTCAAGTCCCAGTAAGACCACACCACCACCTACCCTGCAGCTGAGTCAAGTCCCTGTAAGACCACACCACTACCTACCCTGCAGCTGAGTCAAGTCGCAGTAAGACCACACCACTACCTGCCCTGCAGCTGAGACAAGACCCAGTAAGACCACACCACTACCTACCCTGCAGCTGAGTCAAGTCTCAGTAAGACCACACCACCACCTACCCTGCAGCTGAGTCAAGTCCCTGTAAGACCACACCACTACCTACCGTGCAGCTGAGTTAAGACCCAGTAAGACCACACCACTACCTACCCTGCAGCTGAGTCAAGTCCCAGTAAGACCACACCACCACCTACCATGCAGCTGAGTCAAGTCCCAGTAAGACCACACCACCACCTACCCTGCAGCTGAGTCAAGTCCCAGTAAGACCACACCACTACCTACCCTGCAGCTGAGTCAAGTCGCAGTAAGACCACACCACTACCTGCCCTGCAGCTGAGATAAGAAACAGTAAGACCACACCACTACCTACCCTGCAGCTGAGTGAAGTCCTAGTAAGACCACACCACTACCTACCCTGCAGCTGAGTCAAGTTGCAGTAAGACCACACCACTACCTACCCTGCAGCTGAGTTAAGACCCAGTAACACCACACCACTACCTACCCTGCAGCTGTGTCAAGACCCAGTAAGACCACACCACTACCTACCCTGCAGCTGTGTCAAGATCCAGTAAGACCACACAACTAGCTGCTCTGCAGCTGTGTCAAGACCCAGCAAGACCACACCACTACCTACCCTGCAGCTGACTCTAGACCCAGTAAGACCACTCCACTACCTACCCTGCAGCTGTGTCAAGACCCAGTAAGACCACTCCACTACCTACCCTGCAGCTGTGTCAAGACCCAGCAAGACCACACAACTACCTACCCTGCAGCTGTGTCAAGACCCAGCAAGACCACACCACTACCTACCCTGCAGCTGGGTCAAGACCCAGTAAGACCACACAACTACCTACCCTGCAGCTGTGTCAAGACCCAGCAAGACCACACCACTACCTACCCTGCAGCTGTGTCAAGACCCAGTAAGACCACATCACTACCTACCCTGCAGCTGTGTCAAGACCCAGTAAGACCACACCACTACCTACCCTGCAGCTGTGTCAAGACCCAGCAAGACCACACCACTACCTACCCTGCAGCTGTGTCAAGACCCAGAAAGACCACACCACTACCTACCCTGCAGCTGTGTCAAGACCCAGCAAGACCACACCACTACCTACCCTGCAGCTGTGTCAAGACCCAGTAAGACCACACCACTACCTACCCTGCAGCTGTGTCAAGACCCAGTAAGACCACACCACTACCTACCCTGCAGCTGTGTCAAGACCCAGTAAGACCACACCACTACCTACCCTGCAGCTGAGTCAAGACCCAGTAAGACCACACCACTACCTACCCTGCAGCTGAGACAAGACTCAGTAAGACCACACCACTACCTACCCTGCAGCTGTGTCAAGACCCAGTAAGACCACACCACTACCTACCCTGCAGCTGAGTCAAGACCCAGTAAGACCACACCACTACCTACCCTGCAGCTGTGTCAAGACCCAGTAAGACCACACCACTACCTACCCTGCAGCTGTGTCAAGACCCAGCAAGACCACACCACTACCTACCCTGCAGCTGTGTCAAGACCCAGTAAGACCACACCACTACCTACCCTGCAGCTGTGTCAAGACCCAGCAAGACCACACCACTACCTACCCTGCAGCTGTGTCAAGACCCAGTAAGACCACACCACTACCTACCCTGCAGCTGTGTCAAGACCCAGTAAGACCACACCACTACCTACCCTGCAGCTGAGTCAAGACCCAGTAAGACCACACCACTACCTACCCTGCAGCTGTGTCAAGACCCAGTAAGACCACACCACTACCTACCCTGCAGCTGAGTCAAGACCCAGTAAGACCACACCACTACCTACCCTGCAGCTGTGTCAAGACCCAGTAAGACCACACCACTACCTACCCTGCAGCTGTGTCAAGACCCAGCAAGACCACACCACTACCTACCCTGCAGCTGTGTCAAGACCCAGCAAGACCACACCACTACCTACCCTGCAGCTGTGTCAAGACCCAGCAAGACCACACCACTACCTACCCTGCAGCTGTGTCAAGACCCAGTAAGACCACACCACTACCTACCCTGCAGCTGTGTCAAGACCCAGCAAGACCACACCACTACCTACCCTGCAGCTGTGTCAAGACCCAGTAAGACCACACCACTACCTACCCTGCAGCTGTGTCAAGACCCAGTAAGACCACACCACTACCTACCCTGCAGCTGTGTCAAGACCCAGTAAGACCACACCACTACCTACCCTGCAGCTGTGTCAAGACCCAGTAAGACCACACCACTACCTACCCTGCAGCTGTGTCAAGACCCAGTAAGACCACACCACTACCTACCCTGCAGCTGTGTCAAGACCCAGTAAGACCACACCACTACCTACCCTGCAGCTGTGTCAAGACCCAGCAAGACCACACCACTACCTACCCTGCAGCTGTGTCAAGACCCAGTAAGACCACACCACTACCTACCCTGCAGCTGTGTCAAGACCCAGCAAGACCACACCACTACCTACCCTGCAGCTGTGTCAAGACCCAGTAAGACCACACCACTACCTACCCTGCAGCTGTGTCAAGACCCAGCAAGACCACACCACTACCTACCCTGCAGCTGTGTCAAGACCCAGCAAGACCACACCACTACCTACCCTGCAGCTGTGTCAAGACCCAGCAAGACCACACCACTACCTACCCTGCAGCTGTGTCAAGACCCAGCAAGACCACACCACTACCTACCCTGCAGCTGTGTCAAGACCCAGCAAGACCACACCACTACCTACCCTGCAGCTGTGTCAAGACCCAGCAAGACCACACCACTACCTACCCTGCAGCTGTGTCAAGACCCAGCAAGACCACACCACTACCTACCCTGCAGCTGTGTCAAGACCCAGCAAGACCACACCACTACCTACCCTGCAGCTGTGTCAAGACCCAGCAAGACCACACCACTACCTACCCTGCAGCTGTGTCAAGACCCAGCAAGACCACACCACTACCTACCCTGCAGCTGTGTCAAGACCCAGCAAGACCACACCACTACCTACCCTGCAGCTGTGTCAAGACCCAGCAAGACCACACCACTACCTACCCTGCAGCTGTGTCAAGACCCAGCAAGACCACACCACTACCTACCCTGCAGCTGTGTCAAGACCCAGCAAGACCACACCACTACCTACCCTGCAGCTGTGTCAAGACCCAGCAAGACCACACCACTACCTACCCTGCAGCTGTGTCAAGACCCAGCAAGACCACACCACTACCTACCCTGCAGCTGTGTCAAGACCCAGCAAGACCACACCACTACCTACCCTGCAGCTGTGTCAAGACCCAGCAAGACCACACCACTACCTACCCTGCAGCTGTGTCAAGACCCAGCAAGACCACACCACTACCTACCCTGCAGCTGTGTGAAGACCCAGCAAGACCACACCACTACCTACCCTGCAGCTGTGTCAAGACCCAGCAAGACCACACCACTACCTACCCTGCAGCTGTGTCAAGACCCAGCAAGACCACACCACTACCTACCCTGCAGCTGTGTCAAGACCCAGCAAGACCACACCACTACCTACCCTGCAGCTGTGTCAAGACCCAGCAAGACCACACCACTACCTACCCTGCAGCTGTGTCAAGACCCAGCAAGACCACACCACTACCTACCCTGCAGCTGTGTCAAGACCCAGCAAGACCACACCACTACCTACCCTGCAGCTGTGTCAAGACCCAGCAAGACCACACCACTACCTACCCTGCAGCTGTGTCAAGACCCAGCAAGACCACACCACTACCTACCCTGCAGCTGTGTCAAGACCCAGCAAGACCACACCACTACCTACCCTGCAGCTGTGTCAAGACCCAGCAAGACCACACCACTACCTACCCTGCAGCTGTGTCAAGACCCAGCAAGACCACACCACTACCTACCCTGCAGCTGTGTCAAGACCCAGCAAGACCACACCACTACCTACCCTGCAGCTGTGTCAAGACCCAGCAAGACCACACCACTACCTACCCTGCAGCTGTGTCAAGACCCAGCAAGACCACACCACTACCTACCCTGCAGCTGTGTCAAGACCCAGCAAGACCACACCACTACCTACCCTGCAGCTGTGTCAAGACCCAGCAAGACCACACCACTACCTACCCTGCAGCTGTCAAGACCCAGCAAGACCACACCACTACCTACCCTGCAGCTGTGTCAAGACCCAGCAAGACCACACCACTACCTACCCTGCAGCTGTGTCAAGACCCAGCAAGACCACACCACTACCTACCCTGCAGCTGTGTCAAGACCCAGCAAGACCACACCACTACCTACCCTGCAGCTGTGTCAAGACCCAGCAAGACCACACCACTACCTACCCTGCAGCTGTGTCAAGACCCAGTAAGACCACACCACTACCTACCCTGCAGCTGTGTCAAGACCCAGCAAGACCACACCACTACCTACCCTGCAGCTGTGTCAAGACCCAGCAAGACCACACCACTACCTACCCTGCAGCTGTGTCAAGACCCAGCAAGACCACACCACTACCTACCCTGCAGCTGTGTCAAGACCCAGCAAGACCACACCACTACCTACCCTGCAGCTGTCAAGACCCAGCAAGACCACACCACTACCTACCCTGCAGCTGTGTCAAGACCCAGCAAGACCACACCACTACCTACCCTGCAGCTGAGTCAAGACCCAGCAAGACCACACCACTACCTACCCTGCAGCTGTGTCAAGACCCAGCAAGACCACACCACTACCTACCCTGCAGCTGTGTCAAGACCCAGCAAGACCACACCACTACCTACCCTGCAGCTGTGTCAAGACCCAGCAAGACCACACCACTACCTACCCTGCAGCTGTGTCAAGACCCAGCAAGACCACACCACTACCTACCC
Organism: Cherax quadricarinatus; assembly: GCF_038502225.1. NCBI lineage: Eukaryota > Metazoa > Arthropoda > Malacostraca > Decapoda > Parastacidae > Cherax > Cherax quadricarinatus. Next base: position 119,624 of record NW_027195332.1, on the reverse strand, counting down.
TGCAGCTGTGTCAAGACCCAGCAAGACCACACCACTACCTACCCTGCAGCTGTGTCAAGACCCAGTAAGACCACACCACTACCTACCCTGCAGCTGTGTCAAGACCCAGCAAGACCACACCACTACCTACCCTGCAGCTGTGTCAAGACCCAGCAAGACCACACCACTACCTACCCTGCAGCTGTGTCAAGACCCAGCAAGACCACACCACTACCTACCCTGCAGCTGTGTCAAGACCCAGCAAGACCACACCACTACCTACCCTGCAGCTGTGTCAAGACCCAGCAAGACCACACCACTACCTACCCTGCAGCTGTGTCAAGACCCAGCAAGACCACACCACTACCTACCCTGCAGCTGTGTCAAGACCCAGCAAGACCACACCACTACCTACCCTGCAGCTGTGTCAAGACCCAGCAAGACCACACCACTACCTACCCTGCAGCTGTGTCAAGACCCAGTAAGACCACACCACTACCTACCCTGCAGCTGTGTCAAGACCCAGCAAGACCACACCACTACCTACCCTGCAGCTGAGTCAAGACCCAGTAAGACCACACCACTACCTACCCTGCAGCTGAGTGAAGTATCAGTAAGACCACACCACTACCTACCTTGCAGCTGAGTCAAGACCCAGTAAGACCACACCACTACCTACCCTGCAGCTGCGTTAAGATTCAGTAAGTTCACACCACTACCTACCCTGCAGCTGAGTTAAGATCCAGTAAGTTCACACCACTACCTACCCTGCAGCTGAGTTAAGACCCAGTAAGACCACACCACTACCTACCCTGCAGCTGAGTTAAGACCCAGTAAGACCACACCACTACCTACCCTGCAGCTGAGTTAAGACCCAGTAAGACCACACCACTACCTACCCTGCAGCTGAGTCAAGACCCAGTAAGACCACACCACTACCTACCCTGCAGCTGAGTTAAGACCCAGTAAGACCACACCACTACCTACCCTGCAGCTGAGTCAAGTCGCAGTAAGACCACACCACTACCTACCCTGCAGCTGAGTTAAGACCCAGTAAGACCACACCACTACCTACCCTGCAGCTGAGTCAAGACCCAGTAAGACCACACCACTACCTACCCTGCAGCTGAGTTAAGACCCAGTAAGACCACACCACTACCTACCCTGCAGCTGAGTTAAGACCCAGTAAGACCACACCACTACCTACCCTGCAGTTTGTTCAAGAACATTCCTATAATTAAAAGTTCTTCTCTTCCTTTATTTCAACTTTTAATCCAGCCATCAACTTGGTCTTAATTATCTGTGCTAAATTACGCTATATTGTCAATTGCTGATTATTGTAATTATTAATATTATTTTCGTCCCAATGTGCAGTTGCAGAGTAACACCTTTTTACCTCTATGATCATGTTGCATTTGAGCAATTTAACAATAAAAAAAACAATGTTTCTATGAAGGTCGATGCAGGAAGGAGCGAAACATCGTCTGTTATCACTGATTATGAGCTTGTGATTTGTTGCTAGCAAGTTGTTGAGATTTTTATTTTTCATATAATAAAACATTTTATCTCAAAAAGATTAGAAAAATTCCGGGAAAAGATATATAGATAACCAGTATAAAGGTTCTTGATCAGCAGCTCTCTGAAACCCGTTTCATTATAAATAAGATTTTTATAATACAAATTAGAGAGGTGGTGGGCAGACTGCGACGGGAAGAGTCGGGGTCCTGACGGTACTCACCTCCAATCTTCCTCACGGTCACTTCTCTTTTTATATAAATTTTGTTTGTATTTTTCTATGTTATACAATTTAAATTTAAATAATGCTAAACATAATACATAATATATATATATATATATATATATATATATATATATATATATATATATATATATATATATATATATATATATATATATATACATTATTCTATGTCATCTATTTTATTATTAATAATCAAAGAAAGAATGTGATGCTTTCATTTGTCAAGGATTCCGCAACACCGAGAGATGTGTATGTCACACTGAATATACACTGAGAGATATGTATGTTTCAGTGTATATACACTGAGTGTTTAATTTGGTCTGTGTTTTAGAGACTAATGTACTCTTTATTGATGGTTTAAATATTATTTGAAGTATTAATGACCATAGTGTAGTTGATAACTTATAAAACCAATAAAGTTACCGAGGAGAACCTGAGCTCTCTTGAAGTTTATTCTTCATTACATAATATTCTGCTGTATTGTTCACAAGCTGTTAATACCATTCATTATATCCTGAAGAGTCTAATAAGTTTAGATTCAAGTTAAAAATCTTAAAATTAATGTTTACATTGTAAAGAAACACTGTAAGAGTTAATAATGGTGGGAGTCACAGACTCTCGACTTCACAAGAAAACACAATAACCAGAACACAAACTACATTAAAAACAACATTAAAGAAAACCTGTAATTAATTCATCAGTTATGAAAGACGCGTATTTTGTCTCGGTAAACCCTGCCATCACATAGTCTCTCCTGCTTATACTACACAAGCACATTACAGAGGATGAACTTTGAAACTGACCTTCTCTAATCCAGCCTCCAACAAAATTATTTGTCTAACCCATTTTTATGTTACCCAAGTAATTGCTTTTATATCCTTTTACTCATATGCAAGTTAATTGTTCTACCATATTGTATTACTACTACTACACAACTTATATCACTACTACCACAAGTATTGCACCTCACTCTGAGCCTATATATACCCTCTGTGTCCATATTGTTTGTAACGGCTTGACAAAGTTCCTGGAGAGCGAAACGTTGCCACAATAAAATGTCACATTAGTTGCACTTGTGTCCTTTTACTTTACATATTGTCGGTAATTCTACCAACATATGTACAATCTGTGAACATTAATGTTGAATTAAACACATGTGCAACATCTGGGTACCTTTAATTGTAGACGTCTCGCCATCCAGTGGCTTTATCAATGCAACCCTGCTCCTAGGCTGAGGGACTGACTACCTCATCTTCCACTGTAGCATATTATGTACTGAGGCACAGCTCGTCCTCACCCAACAAGATCTTAGACGCCGACCATGTCTGGAAGCCTCGATAATCCCCGTCACCAACACCATTGAACATAATTTTGGTAACTACAAAATTTCTAAAACATTAGAATACATGATACATATTTTGTGTATTACTATGCTGTTTTACGTGTTACTATGCTGTTCTTGCATGTTTCTTACTATTTGTAAATTATTATACTGTTCGTCCTTGCTGCTTTACCGTTTTTGTGTATTAGTTTATCATTCTTGTCTGTTGACATGCATGATGTATCGCTGGGGTGAGTTGAAAGTTCCACATTGTTATTTACATCATGCACAGCAAACTTTCCCACTACACCTTCTACAACAGTGTATACTGACATTCATGTCTCACCGAGCAATTAATCTTGCATGACTAAGGTTCCCAACAAATTCACTGAACATCTTCCAGGATTCCTTTTACTCAGTTGCACTTACCTCCCCTGTGCAGTTTCAATATCTATAGCGTTATCCGCAAAACACGTAGAAAATCAGTAACTCTCGGGAAATAAAGTCGTCCATCATTGTTTCGATGTGACGAAAAAAAAAATGGCAGCCACTCCCACAACCTGGCTAGTTCGTTTCAGTGTTGTTGTCATATTAGTTTTTAATTATTAATGGATTCTTACTGTTTCAGCGCCTTAAGCAGCTGTAATTTTGATCTACAATCATTCTAGCAGGTTATGACACAATGCAAATAAAGGTATATAAAAAACATGCTGCCACATCGTCCACAAGGGAAACTGATAATGTGAAAGCTCTGAACGCTCACTGCTCAGACTTTATCCTAACATATACTGTTTTAGCAATAGTCACACAATACGACACATACGCTCCATAACGCAGTGACTCTCTGTCACTGTACCGGTATGATCTTCATGTTCTAAACTGTCCCAACTCCAAGGATTGGCATGCAAGACACAAGGAAGTCTGCAACATCGTTAAGTACAGCCTCGCCTCGGCTGGGTACCTCGCCATCCAGTAACTCCAGTAATCAAGCTAATCACCATAAAAGGATGACTACCTATCCTTAAAAGAACATGACTCACTAGGTTCGTAGTGTAAGACTATATCTGCATATCCACTCTGGGTGACATGTATCAGTTATAATGTGAGGAAAACAGCTGCTGCTGCTGATCAAAGAGAACAATTCAAACTTGGCAAATATATGTGACTAGGGTCATCTGAACCAATGTTCCTTATTTCCATTACACTGTTTCTAATATAATATTTAATTTTAACTACCATGTGGTTACACGTATGTGTGCACGAGTATTTGTGGCATGGGATTTGGAGTGAGATATGTGTTCGTATGTATGTGTGATCTCATACATGTTAGATTGAGAGGAGCGGATTGTGTGCATTTTTGTTTACATGTGTGCGTATTTGTAGTACCAGGGATTGTGTGTGTGTTTTTTTATGCACGCAAGTCTATGTGTGATGGTGTATGCGTAAGATGCGTGTGTTGAAGCATATAAATGTATATACAAATCCTTGTATATATGTTTGTGCGCTTGTTAGCCTTTGAGTGTCAAATGCAAAAGAGTAATAAATAAATAAAAATTAAAGAAGTGTAATATTTAACACAGTTTTGATGGAGGTGGACAAGTTGAGCATTCATCTACATAAAATAAAACACTCACAAACACTTTTAAACTGCTAAATAACTAAAAAAAGAACTTGTACTTACTATTAATTCATAGTGTAACATAAAAGGATTTCCAAAATTTATGTTAATTAGCCTCCCATCGGTGGCCGAACTGTGTAGCAGCTTTGTGGCGTCTAGCTGACCTACGGTCCAGGCTGTCTTGGTGGGTGTAATTACTGGACGCAGTTTTCTGTGTGTGTCACCTCCAGTAATTCCACCCACCTGGACAGTCTCTACCGTAGACCAGCTAGACAAGACCAAGTTTCCATGCAGCGAGGTCACTGAAGGTGGCAACCGCTGACTCTGGGGAAGTGGGGAAGGGAGTCCACTCAGGTGACACAAGTGGACTCCTGGAGACACTGATCCGGGGAAGGCACCGCCGACCTTAGGGAAATGGGGAAGGGAAGACATCTGGGAGCGAACGGATAGATTCCTGGATACATGAGCTTTGGAGAGGTTGTAGTTGAGGCTGACCTTAGGTAAGTGGGGAAGAGGATACATCCGGGAGCGAACGGATGGATTCCTGCATACATGAACCTGGGGAAAGCAAGAATACCAGCAGTTGAGGCTGACCTTGGGTAAGTGGAGAAGGGGAGACATCCGGCGGTAGACGGGTGAATTCCTGGATACATGAACCTGGGGAAGGCAAGAATACCGCTGACTTTGGGGAAGTGGGGAAGGGAGTCCACTTGAGGTGACACTAGTGGACTCCTGGAGACACTGATCCGGGGAAGGCACCGCTGACTCTGGGGAAGTGGAGAAGGGAGTTCACTCAGGTGACAAGTGGACTCCTGAACACACTGATCCGGGGAAGGCACCGCCTACCTTAGGTAAGTGGGGAAGGGAAGACATCTGGGAGCGAACGGATGGATTCCTGAATACATGAAGTCGAGGAAGGTTGTTGTTGAGGCTGACCTTAGGGGAATGGGGAAGGGGAGACATCCGGGAGCGGACGGATGGATTCCTGGATACATGAACCTGGGAAAAGCATGAATACTAGCAGTTGAGGCTGACCTTGGGGGAGTGGGGAAGGGGAGACATCCGGCGGTAGACGGATGGATTCCTGGATACATGAACCAGGGAAATGCAAGAATACCGCTGACTTTGGAGAAGTGGGGAAGGGAGTTCACCTGAGGTGACACAAGTGGACTCCTGGAGACACTGATCGGGGGAAGGCACCGCCGACCTTAGGTAAGTGGTGAAGGGGAGACATCCGGGAGCTAACGGATGGATTCCTGGGTACATGAACTTGGGAAAGGTTGTAGTTGAGGCCGACCTTAGGTAAGTGAGGAAGGGAAAACATCCGGAAGTGGATGGATGGATTCCTGGGTACGTGAACCTGGAGAAGGCTGAGGCTGGAAGGCAGAGAGTGAGAGACGAGGCTGACCTTAGGGAAGTGAGGAAGGGTAGACATCCGGGGGCCCACGGATGGATTCCTGGACACATGAACCTGGGGAAGGCGAGGGGGGGGGGGACCTTAAAGACGAACCACTGGCCTCCACGTGGCAAGGTCTGGTAACTCAGAGATAACTCTGAGGCTGACAGTGGTCGCAAATAATAATAATCTTAGTTTTATTATTATTATTTTTATTATTAATTGTTATTTTTAATTCATAATTTGCTTACTTGGATCATCATATGACCTTGACATTCTGTATCTTATTAGGAAGCTCTCTGGGTTTTAAAAGTAAAATACCAAAACCAAAACCGTTTAGCGTTAGCTTCCGCTAATTTTCTCGGCCGTTTAGCGGTTTTGCGTTAGCGGAGCAAATTTTTTAGTTAGCGGATTAGGGGTAAGAAAAGCTAACTTTTCGGCTAGCTGTGACCACTACTGCTGTCTTCTATACCAGTATAACTGTCGTGAATGTCTTCTGTACCAGTGTAATTGTCTTGACTTTTTTCTTTACCAGAGCAACTGTCCTCATTGTCCATTTGCCAGTGTAACTCCCACAATGTACACTAGAGGTGCATATACCACTCCCTTCCCTGTATCACACATGATAGCCTCAAATTTCCTATGTATTGTATGACCTGAATAAGATATCATATATATATATATATATATATATATATATATATATATATATATATATATATATATATATATATATATATATATATATATATATATATATATATATATATATATATATATATACATATGTGCAGTAACATCACAGTAAACAGTTGATTTCAGAATATGCAAAACAACCACTGTGAAAGAATAGAGAAATTCCAAGCGCTTTCGTGACTACTCACATTATCATATATATATATATATATATATATATATATATATATATATATATATATATATATATATATATAATATATATATTATATATATATATATATATATACATATATATATATATCAATATATATATATATATATATATATATATATATATATATATATATATATATATATATATATATATATATATATATATATATATATATAATTTATTTTCATACCATTCTGATATTCATTCAGATCTAGTTATATAAGAACATCACTGATGGTACACTGCCAGCATGTAAGACCATCACTGATGGTACACTGCCAGTATGTAAGAACATCACTGATGGTACACTGCCAGTATGTAAGAACATCACTGATGGTACACTGCCAGCATGTAAGACCATCACTGATGGTACACTGCCAGTATGTAAGACCATCACTGATGGTACACTGCCAGTATGTAAGAACATCACTGATGGTACACTGCCAGTATGTAAGAACATCACTGATGGTACACTGCCAGTATGTAAGAACATCACTGATGGTACACTGCCAGTATGTAAGAACATCACTGATGGTACACTGCCAGTATGTAAGAACATCACTGATGGTACACTGCCAGTATGTAAGAACATCACTGATGGTACACTGCCAGTATGTAAGAACATCACTGATGGTACACTGCCAGTATGTAAGAACATCACTGATGGTTCACTGCCAGTATGTAAGAACATCACTGGTGGTACGCTGCCAGTATGTTAGAACATCACTGACAGTGCATTGCCAGTAAGACCGTCACTGATGGTTCACTGCCAGTATGTAAGACCATCACTGATGGTACACTGCCAGTATGTAACATCACTGATGGTTCACTGCCAGCACGAAACATCACTGATGGTACACTGCCAGCACGTAGCATCACTGATGATACACTGCTAGCACGTAACATCACTGATGGTACACTGCTAGCACGTATCACTGATGGTACACTGCCAGCACGTAACATCACTGATGGTACACTGCCAACTCGTAACAACAGCACTGATGGCACACTGCCAGCACGTAAGAACATCACTGATGGCACACTGCCAGCACGTAAACACATCACTGATGGAACACTGCCAGCACGTCCATTACAAAGCAGGAAGGTACAAGGAGAGGCGGAGTTTGAGGTAATCAGTCCCTCAGCCTGGAGTCGATGTGTTCAGTCCATCAGTCTTGTAGAAAGCGCAGCATAGGACCGTAGAAGTGGCTTATATTCTGTGGTCAGGTGAGTGGAAGCAGGAGGAGGAGGGATCACAGTGGAACCATCCGCTAGTGTAAGTAGGTCCTCGTCCAAAGGTTGGACAATTGTTGAGGAATTCCTTGTATCAAGATCCCATGATGTTGCAGTGTCTGACAGATTTGATAGTTTAAAACCGGCAAGTTGAAGATTGAGACATACAACATGTGGGAATCTTTATTGAAGAAACGTTTCGCCCCACAGTGGCTTCATCAGTCCAATACATTTCTTCAATAAAGATTCCAATATGTTGCATAAGTGTCAATCTTCAACTTGTCATTTTTACACCATTTATCACACTCGTAACTAGTGGTCAAAGAAAAAAATTATCGAAGATGTCCTCTGCACCAAGATACCATTGAGTGTGAATATAAAAACTATATACAATACTGACAAGTTGATAACATACATGTGCAACAGTTAGGTATCTTTATTCCAAAACGTTTCTCCTACACAGAACGCTTGTTCAAACACAAAGGAGGCAGATACAGCCCAGTAAGTTTACTACACTGCCTCCCACTGATTTCATTTTTTCTTCTACTAGTGGGCTCCGCCTGTCCTGTCAAGATTATATATGCCTCATTCAGGTCTTGCACACCTCATTATGAAAGTACCTGCATTCCACTTCAAGGCGATACTTCCCCTTCCTTATCATAATAAAACATTTTCTATCGTCTTGATATCAGCACTTTCTTCCGTATATACACACCGCTTTAGAGTAGTATTTGCAGATGTCCTTACTGCCTACATTTACAGTGGCAGATTCATTCTTGGTTTCCGAAAGTGATTTGGTTTCTCTTGTTTATCTTCCTCTGAGCATATTTCCCTAGGATATTTTTTACTTTTTTTTTCCCTGCTACAGTCGTCCTATTGTCCTCTGTATATTTCTCACTGTCCTGCATCCTTATTTCCGTCTCTTCTTTCCTGATCTGCGCATATGTTTCCATCCTTATTTCAGCTCAGTATCTCGTACCTTCATCATCTCACTCTGTATATGTCTGGTAAGCTCCTCGGGAATATCCTTATATTATCTAGCTCTTCTTTATTTTCAATACTTCCCTTATACCTGTCCAGCTTTCCATCTCTCATGACAAGTCCAGAAACACCTTTCCCATTTAAGTTCATTGCTTGTAGCTGTATTTAGCTTAGTACGTGATACTTATCACCACCACTTGACCTAGTACAGTCCACTTACCACCACCACCTGACACTGATGGTTATTTATCGTCCGGACACTAATGGTTGTACATCGTCCAGGCATTGATGGTTGTACATCGTGCAGACACTGGTGGTTGTACATCGTCCAGATATTGATGGTTGTATATCGTCCACATACTGATGGCTGTACATCGTCCAGGCATTGATGGTTGTACATCGTCCAGACACTGATGGTTGTACATCGTCCAGACACTGATGGTTGTACATCGTCCAGACACTGATGGTTGAACATCGTCCCTTCTGCACGCACAGGTGACTTGGAGTTACGGAATTTTGGGATACCTTTCTCGGATCGCGCAGCGACTTAAATATATCTAGTTAACAAGTTGTATATATCAGTATATTCAGCCACTGATATACCACTGGTCGTCTGCCGCTCCTGCAGTCTTGAATCTCCCTGATCAAACTTTCCATAACAAGTCACTTAGAAAACGTTCCTGGTCAGACTGCTTTCAAAAATGTTCATTATAAGCATCTCATCAACTCTTCATATCATTTGATTCATAAAAAAGAATTAGAGTATATTTTTATTCTAGAAACATTACGTCGTGCTACGTGTATTTTACAGTGTAGCACTCATTCTAGCATCAATTCCGGCGACATCATGCTTAACGGTGCTGTCCTAGAGAGCGCTGTGACGTATGGACACCTTTCTCAGTACAACAATAGTATAAGTTCGTTAGATAGTGTAGCTAACAACGCAGTTGAAAAGAATCTGGATAAAATAATAATGTCGGTAGGCGAGAAGAACGAGGAAAATAGTTTTTCTAAGCTGTTAATAATTGTAGGTTAATCAGCAACTAAAAAAAAGCCTATTATCAAATTTCGATAATTTTTATATATTCAAAAATTTCGTTCTAAAATGTTCTATAATTACCGCCATCAAAACCTGTCATATTCTTCAGCACTGGAAACTACATAGACTATGTTCAATTTAGTAGCTATATTATGTACCATCATACCCATCTTGTGGGTGGAGACTATGTTCAGTTTAGTAGTTATATTATGCACCTGCTACTTGACCCCAGTGGAATGGTAGCTGAACAAGTTACAGTGGTAATGAACTGCATCATCTGGATGCAGTTATAACGAATTGTTTATACAGACATGAGGTCGGTCACAGAAACATTGTAATGTAGTTATGAATTCTTTATACTATTTTAGTGGAGTATGGTTGAATTAAGACAAACTTACATGAAGCATAAAAAGGCAGAATACCATGAGTAGAACAATGTACAAATAACCTACACATAGGACAATGAAACTAAACTCATGGCAACATTAATGATCTAAATCGGAATAAAACGTCGCCCTGAGTTTCAGTCTCTTACTTACGGGTTATTTATATGAGCTTAAGTGGTTATACGTTTATTGCAATAAGTGAGTCAGTGTATGTTTGCAGAATAGCTGGTAATATGTTCTGTGGATAACATACTCTTGATATTTCTTGAACATTTGCGAGTTGTCTCTGAATTCATATTATTATTATAATAAAAAAAACGATAAGCCACAAGGGCTTCTGAATTCATAATTTTTCACATTCCACCACATAATGATGCAAGGGTGACAATAGTTCAACTGACAATATTTATATTTAGCTATGTTTACACTAGCTGATGGTACATATTATCCAAGAGTTACTTTTAACACAGCCAGAGGAAGGCAGTAGCAACATCCAAGCATCTGCTGATTTTCATGGATACATCATAGACATGTGTTTTCTTCAACGTCATTGACATTCTATTGAAGTTTTTTTTTCGCATTACTATCTTCAAATTACCAGTTGACAGCCCAAGACTGTAATCTACTCTCTCCATAAATGAAAACTACCTTTGTTATTTCATCATTTCTATTGTGCATTTGAAGACCATTGTGAGTTGCAATCTACGGAAGGTGTACTACTTTGACTTCACTGTGTACACACCTACAATACCTGTCTCTGGCTTTTGACACAATTGACACTCATGGAGTTTAGAAACAGATTATAACCAGTTACAATCTGTGTCAATTTTAGATGAATATATTTGAGTGAAATGCATAGAGCAAAAAGTTCAGTTTAAATTGCAGAAGCCCATCTGCTGACATGTGCTCCAATTTCTATACAACAGCCTCACACTGTATGACAACAGCAGCACTACCAACTGCTCCAGTGAACTGGTGAACAGAGCCATCAGCATATATAATTTGTGGAAGGGAATGCTGTTTGACTAAGACATAATGACAGTTTAAGGCAGTGTGCTTGGCTTCACCTCAAGACGATGTCTTCTTTATAATTTAATAAGATTCTTTTTGGGGAAAGTTGAGAATGATGGTTATTGGAAAGAGGTAGTTTAAGGTGCTTAGAAGTACCGCTTTTGTTTTACTTAATATTTATCATATATCTGGTACATCTGGAGGACACTTACAGTTTTACGATCAATCATTTGGCGGTACTTGGGCGTCCTAGGATGATCCTCATAGCTTCGCTGTGCAGTAAGTCCAAGAAGAGGGACCTCAGAGCCTAGATACCTGTATCTGATCACATATTCGACCCGAGACAAACAAGCACCTGGATACAGCGTACCGCGCCGCTATGTCGGGAAGAACACCGGTTAAGCATATTCGTTTCCTCATGTGAGATGATCTACCCCAGGTTCTGACACGAATGTAGCACGTATATAAAAGATATTTTGGAAGTTGAAGAATCGGATGGCGTGAATCATATCTGCAAAACTAGTCATGTGACTGGGCTGGCTTGGCACAGCACTTAGTAAAGCATTAATTAGTATATTGATTAAGGAGGGACTGAGGGCAACCCCTTGTGGGGTTTATAATTCAAAGTCTTTAGTTACTTCTATACCACTGGAACAATATAGGTTGCCTTTAATCTAGAGGAGCTATCCTAAAACATCCATTATGGCAAGTTTACAAATAATTACATATCGGTTAGTTATATCGACGGCAGATGTAAGGTCAAGGAAGGTAGTGTAGGTACGCAGGGCTAGAAATATAGTTGTGCAGTGAACACTTCCTTCATGCAGGAACTCACTCAGCTGGAGGGACAAACACTGATTTTATGAAAGAGACAATTCGGAATCATCTTTTCGAATGTTTTACACAGGCAACTGGTGAAAAATACTGAGGATAAATGCATTTTGTTGACCGGGTTTTGGAATGGGAATGAGATGTCTGTTGGTCTATGATTTAGGGATCTTCTCAGTGACATAGTTCATGTTGTATAGTTCATGTTGTATAGTTCATGTTGTATAGTTCATGTTGTATACTTCATGTTGTATACTTCATGTTGTATACTTCATGTTGTATACTTCATGTTGTATACTTCATGTTGTATACTTCATGTTGTATACTTCATGTTGTATACTTCATGTTGTATACTTCATGTTGTATACTTCATGTTATATAGTTCAAGTAATACCATCATATCCAGGAGATGTGAATTTGCCTTTAGCTAGTGCAGCATCGAACTCAGAGTTAATGAATGAAATATTTCAGTCATCTTCCTTGCTGGGCGTGAAACAACTCTCTCAATCTATCCCTCCCTCTTCTCCCCCCTCCCATTTCTCTCTCTGGCATCGTATTTGGCTTTTAATTTCGTCTGATCAATAATGGGTAGAATATCATCCCTAGATTTAGCTGTCCTAGCCATTACTAATTACCTTTGTGAAGACTGTACAAGGTAAGGTGCAAGACCTGACTAGTTTTGTTACCCTTAATTCTATTTACCGCATTTTTCGGCGTCGAAGATGCTATTTTTCCCCAAAACAAATCTAAAAGATTTACCAAGCGTCTTGGAGGCTGAAAGGTCAAGTTGCTCATAGGCCTCAACCTAAGCCTAGAGAAGTAATCTAAGCTCCTGTTTCTGACCTGATAATGAAAGGTGTAAAATATTTAGTATATTAAATAATGAATAAATAACAAAAATAGCCATAAATCGTAAAAATTCGTAAGCGCCTAGCAGCAGTAGGCTTAGGTAAACCAGGCAATGGAGTGATGGAGTGATGGAGTGATGGGGTGATGGAGTGATGGAGTGATGGAGTGGGATGGACTACGGGGACTTCTATATCAATAAGCTAATTGACCTGTTTACCATCAAACCGCCGGTAATAATATTTTTACTCACCTCAAACGATCCTGATATTAAAGGAACATCATGAAATATAAAAAGTAAAATTGTGGAAAATTTTGAAAAATTTCCTGTAATTTGTTGAATAATTGGAGGATATAATAATGTTTATATAAGGTAGTGTAGGTGTGTAGTGTTTATATAAGGTAGTGTAGGTGTGTAGTGTTTATATAAGGTAGTGTAGGTGTGTAGTGTTTATATAAGGCAGTGTAGGTGTGTAGTGTTTATATAAGGTAGTGTAGGTGTGTAGTGTTTATATAAGGCAGTGTAGGTGTGTAGTGTTTATATAAGGTAGTGTAGGTGTGTAGTGTTTATATAAGGTAGTGTAGGTGTGTAGTTTTGATGCGACTTTTAAAAGATGATAAACCACAAGGAACCAACATCCTCTTTAATTTACTTATTTATGATAGTCAGTTAAGTAAAACGTAATTGTTATAATGTTAGAAGAACTAACATTCTGGAAATATCACTGAATATAATTAAATATATGTGTACAATATTGTCGTTTTAGAGAGAACATTGAACATGGTGTAATGGAAGAACGGACCGGAATTTGTGAGCATTTAGTCCAGTGTAATCGGAGCCGATAGAGATGATACCGGCCGAGTGTTGTGACGTCGGGATAAACGAAGAGGCAGCGCATCTGGAAGTGTCCAGATATTTAAAACAACTGTCAACATGATTATATGATGGAACGCACGAGGCGGTAGCTGAACGTGACCCATATTTACCTGCCACATATATCTTCCAATCTAATGTGCACCTCCCAGTGTATATTGAACTTTATAAAACAGGTAAATAGCTAGAATTGGCCAATACTAAGTATGCCTTACTATTAAGAGGCGTTAGGATATATCACCAAGATAATATCAAGGTAAGTAATTCATATATACTGCATTTATGTTCTTAATGTAATTGAACCACTGTAATGTGTAATAGTTAATACACAAAAAATTACTTGAGTTTAGTCACACAGTCACTTAATAATTTTTATACAGTCGATACTATGCCACTTTACTGGCTTACATTTTTTTTAATAATTATACAGGAACCATATGTTCCTAATTTAAGGTCCCGAAGTGTGAGTTGGGTAACTGGACCGTAGACACTGAAGGAGAGACAATATCAGAGACCTGTTGTTTCTAAAGTCCCACAAGTCTCAGAGGTACATCAATATCAGTAAGTATAATCTGGTTTAGATGTGCCAGAGTTTTGCCCAGTTATGTGTGTGAAACGTTAATTCAAGATGGTACTTATAAAAAATTGATTCACATTTCTCACAATTGTGGTATGTTAAAACAAGGCTCAAATAACACTATGTACCGGTAATATACGTAAAAGTCGCCATTTGCACACCCTGGGTTTATTTAAGTCTTCTTGCAGTACAACTGTACTTTCATTATATAGTAAAATCAATAAACTTAAAAACACAAGCATGAAATATTTTTAAAACTGATTAAAAAACCATCACAATTCAATATGCAGTCCTAACCGTAGACACAACCACTCGCACACATCGGGACAGCGAGTAGACAGAGAGAACTCGCCCAGTCAGGTCCAGTTCACGCACTTAATGTCTCAGATAAACTTACATTAATGAATATCATCTAATGTATAAATTAGTTTAGGTGACAAATGTATGATCTTTTATATTGATTTATAATGCAACATCGAAAATCATACCAACCTTAATGATTAAGTTGCAAAAGAATCAATGAAAAAAGGAATGCGGAAAATATTTTTATGCAAATAGACTACATGAGGAGTTGAGCCAACTCCAGCAGGAAGTTGCAAGTGCAATAATTACTGTCAACTTTAACACTAATTATGAAGTACAACAAAAATATATAGAGTTGGACCTGACTAGCTGGGTCTGATGCCTTGCCCCTTCCTTAACTGGAAGTGACCTGACTAGGTGGGTCATTGGGCTTATGGGGGGGGGGTGAACCTGCTTCGCATGGGTCAGTAGGCCTTCTGCGGTGTTCCTCCTTTCTTATGTCCTTATAATAGAATATAGATAACTAAGAAATGTTAATTAACCCTTATAAAACTTATGCGAAATATAAATAACACAATATGAAAAAATAAATTAAGTTTACCGATTATGGTAATAAAAGTATTATTAAAAATAATTATGAAATAAAATTAATACAAATATCAAGTATAATATTTACTGAATATATTTTATATATATTATGAAATATATTCATGCATTTCAGATTAATATGGATGTATTGATATCTGTTTTCTCAGGTTGACATTACTGGACGGGCTTCAGAATTTGGCGGGGTAACCAGTACAGGTAGTCAAAATTTGAGGAAACCCGTCCAGGGTGATGGGATATGTCAGGAAAACCCGTCCTGTGAATCAAAATATGACGGGGTAACCCGTCCAAGGCGGTGAAATACAGCAGAGAAACCCGTCCAGTGAGACGGAATATGACAGAAAAACCCGTCCAGGGCGATGGAATATGAGAGAGAAATTCGTGTAAGGCGATGGAATATGACGGGAAAACCCGTCTAGGGTGACCAAATATGGTGAAAAACCCATCCTAGAGACGAAATATGACAGGGAAACCCGTCTAGGGCGATGAAATATAACCCGTCTAGGCCGATGAAATATGACAGGAAAACATGTCCAAGACGTCAAAATTTGACAGGCAAACCCGTCCTGGTGACTAAATATGACAGGAAAACCCGTCCAGGGTGATGGAATATGACAGGAAAATCTCTCCATGGCGAGGAAATATGACTGGGAAGCCCATCCATTATTTCAGCTGTGCTAAATCCTAATCCTGAGCTTAAAAGGTTCAAAAAAATGTTCTTTGCAGTTAAAGGGTCAACTAATCTTAATGAACAATGTTCAGCAATTAACAAAGGCATATTTCCCTCTGTTCTTTTCACATCATCGTTTAGTTATTCAAATTAATAAGTTTATCTAGGTACAGGTACACATAATTATTTACACAAATTATCATACATAGTAACAGGGGTGAATTACCCAGGATTACCCCAAAAAAACAAGCAAGTGAATTATTTCCATTGTTTGTTTTGTATTGAATGGCTCTTGAGTTTTCTTGTGCTTTGGCAGTATTTTTGTCTTTCAATGTCACTCAATTTAGATATGCCCCATGACCCCCCCCCCCGGATTAGCCCAATGACCCACCCAGTCTGATCACCTCCACTCAAGGATGGAGCACGGCACCAGACCCAGTAGCACAAGCTAGTCAGGTCCAACTCACACCCACCCACACCCACCCACACCCACTCATGTATTTATCTAACCTATTTTTAAAACTACACAACGTTTTAGCCTGAATAACTGTACTCGGGAGTTTGTTCCACTTATCCACAACTCTATTACCAAACCAGTGCTTTCCTATATCCTTCCTAAATCTGAATTTTTCCAACTTGAAAAGTTCAGATTCAGGAAGGATATAGGAAAGCACTTGGGGGCTTAAAAAGGAAAGCGACTTGTTGCTGCTCGCAAATCTAGAAAAACTGCTTATTTAAACTTTGTAAATATGTTTCAGAAAGTTTAAAATAAAATTTGTGTAAATTTTATTTTATATAAATTTTATTTATTTTATTATATGTTTTTGTTTTACATCCAAAACTAGTAAAAAATATTGAAATTTAGCCATTTTTTTGTAAAAAACTCAACCTGTAAGCAACAAAAGCGAGATTTAAAAGAAATAATGGGCATTTTCTATTGTTTTGCAATAAAAGAAGTTGGAAAATAATACTTGCCAGGAATGCAAACTGTGTTACAGTGTTATTGATGGTTTAAAGTTGACACTGTTTAGTGGATGTAGCAATATTTTGTGTGGATTGTTCCCAAAGGCTTTGTAGGGGCTTTTAAATGTAAAGTGATTTTATATTTGGCTAAGTAAGGTTGCAGTGGTGAATATCGGGTTAAGTTAGGCTAAGGTGGATGAGATTGGGTTGGGCTGTGCTTCGTTAGGATGAGTTGGGTTAGATTAAATTATATCGAGTTACACTGACTGGTCAACGTTGACCTTAATAACCTAACTGAGCTCTCTGTAACTAAAGCTAACAAAATCTAGCCTAACTGAAGCTAACAAAATCTAGCCTAACTGAAGCTAACATAACCTAACCATACTTGGCCTTACATAATCAAAGCTGACCTATCCTAACCGATCCTAATAAAACCTCTACAAAAATTTGGTGCAATTCGGAAATCAGATTTTATATTGTACATTTTAAACTATCATATATCTTGGACCTCCACGAAGCAATTAGACTCACTATTAACCTTTAATCTTAACTACGACGGATGAGAAACAAAAAAAAAAAAGACTTAAATATCCACGGAACACGAAGAAACTAATGTATGGAATCACAGTAGAAAATAAAGGAACTGAAATGAGAACAGGTCGCCCTCATCATGCAAACTCTTATCAAATTAGAGAGTGAATTATTTGGCGATTTGTCCTTCGTGCATTTCTACGCGCTTGATTTTTTTTTGTCAGTTGGGTTAGACTAGGTCATCTGGAATAGGTTTAGTGGGTTAGTAGAGGGTGAAAATGTTCAGCTCAGAGGAGAAACCTCTTCTCCGAGTCCGAGGCTCCATAGTTACACCCAGAACTGATACTTCTAAAATAAATTATTTATATATATATATATATATATATATATATATATATATATATATATATATATATATATATATATATATATATATATATATATATATTTATATATATATATATATATATATATTTTCATATAGTCGGACTTGAGTCCTGGAAATGGGAAGTACAATGCCTGCACTTTAAAGGAGGGGTTTTGGGATATTGGCAGTTTGGAGGGATATGTTGTGTATCTTTATACGTATATGCTTTTAAACTGTTGTATTCTGAGCACCTCTGCAAAAACAGTGATAATGTGTGAGTGTGGTGAAAGTGTTGAATGATGATGAAAGTATTTTCTTTTTGGGGATTTTCTTTCTTTTTTGGGTTACCCTGCCTCGGTGGGAGACGGCCGACTTATTGAATATATATATATATATATATATATATATATATATATATATATATATATATATATATATATATATATATATATATATATATATATATATATATATATATATATATATATATATATATATTTAAATAATTGGGGTCCACCTCTGGTGTAAATTGTGGGACCCATAGCCTCGGAGAAGTGGATTAAAAGGCTTCAAGGAAGAATATTTGGATTTCTTCCTGAAGCCATTTGAATATTCCACTTCCCCTACCACCCCATCTTTTAAACTATTTTTTTTTACCAATAGGAATATTTTATTACATAATATGGCACAGAAGATTTAAGAGATACATTGTTGATATAAAGGTGGCATATACGGTACATGTTGTTACGTGTGTATCACCGATTATAAGGCGAAAATCTCATCCAGCTCCTCAGAGCTGGGGCGTGTGCCCAAAATGCAGCATGCATTACCCCTTTGAACAGCCGCACTGAGCCGCTGGAACAGAAAACTAGCTGCCCTGGGATCCCTAGTTACCCTGATGAGTCTTTTTCCCAGCTCCTTAAGGAAATTAGATGCACTCTTTCCCCATGAGCCAAGGGTCTCTGAGCCTATGGGAACAAACATATAATGATGGGCAAGTTCTCCATATTTTCTAGACTTTTGGGACTCCCTAAAGCTGGCAGCTGCCCCTCCTTCCTCCCTGGTGTATTGGAGATAGGTATCAGCACATGTATAGTCCCACACCACCTGCTTCCCATCTGTCCAGGCTTGAAGGGTGATACCATCTGGACGCTTCTGGCTGCCATCAGATCTGCATAGTTGGGGTGGCTCCCTTACTGCTGGGCATCCAGCTGTTGTGAGGCTCCTCTTGATAATGTTATTAACCTCCTCATGTCTTGCAATCTTTCCCTCGGATTTACGGCACACAAGACCATGGTACCCGAATCGGTCTGCTGCTTCACTGCCACAAATACACCTGTGTTCGGAGAGAATAGGGGCGGCAAGTCGAAGGGCAACACCGAATAGGCAGAACTTGCGATCTTGGCTTAAATAGCAACGCTCATCTTTCCATATAGGACAAGTGAAAATTTGTGTATGCAATAATTTCGCCAAAATCATTGTGAACCTAACGAAAAAAATATATTTGACTGTGTTTTTTTAGTACTAAATTATTGTAAACGTATTTAAAATATATTTAGTTGGGTTAGGCTATAATAAATTGTTCTTGTTATAATAAGGTTAGGTAAGTTTTCTAAGCTTCTTTAGGTGCAAAATTAAAAATTTTTACATTAACATTATTGAAAAAAATATATCTTTAAACGTATAAGAGAAAATTTCAGAAAGGACTTAATTTTATATGAGTTCTTGCTCATTGACCAGTTTTACATATTCGGCACGACATATATATATATGTATATATATATATATATATATATATATATATATATATATATATATATATATATATATATATATATATATATATATATATATATATATATATATATAAAACATCACAGTAAACAGGTGATGTCAGAATATCACATTATCAATGAACTATAAAAATAATACATCAAAGGAAGGCATATGAAGGGTCAAGACTACACCATCACATCCCACAACAAACACCTGATGCGTGACATCCTTTCTTATGAGTCGGGTGTCGTCACGCGTCAGGTGTTTCTTTGTTGTGGGATGTGATGGTGAGGTCTTGACCCTTTGTATGCCCTCCTTTGGTGTATTGTTTTTATAGTTCCTTGAAAATGTGAGAAATCACGAAAGCATTTGGAATTTCACTATTCTTTCATATTGATTGTTCTGCATATATTTTTTTATCAAGTCGGTCGTCTCCCACCGAGGCAGGGTGACTCAAAAAGAAAGAAAATCCCCAAAAAGAAAATACTTTCATTATCATTCAACACTTTCACCTCACTCACACATAATCACTGTTTTTGCAGAGGTGCTCAGATTACAACAGTTTAGAAGCATATACGTATAAAGATACACAACATATCCCTCCAAACTGCTAATATCCCGAGCCCCTCCTTTAAAGTGCAGGCATTGTACTTCCCATTTCTAGGACTCAAGTCCGGCTATATAAAAATAACCGGTTTCCCTGAATCCCTTCACTAAATATTACCCTGCTCACACTCCAATAGATCGTCAGGTCCCAAATACCATTCGTCTCCATTCACTCCTATCTAACACGCTCAAGCACGCTTGCTGGAAGTCCAAGCCCCTCGCTCACAACACCTACTTTACCCCCTCCCTCCAACCTTTTCGAGGACGACCCCTACCCCGCCTTCCTTTCCCTACAGATTTATACACTCTCCATGTCATTCTACTTTGATCCATTCTCTCTAAATGACCAAACCACCTCGACAACCCCTCTTCCGCCCTCTGACTAATACTTTTATTAACTCCACACCTTCTCCTAATTTCCACACTCCGAATTTTCTGCATACTATTTACACCACACATTGCCCTTAGACAGGACATCTCCACTGCCTCCAACCGCCTCCTCGCTGCAGCATTTACGACCCAAGCTTCACACCCATATAAGAGTGTTGGTATTACTATACTTTCATACATTCCCTTCTTTTCCTCCATAGATAACGTTTTTGTCTTCACATATACCTCAGCGCACCACTCGCCTTTTTTCCATCATCAATTCTATGATTAACCTCATCCTTCATAAATCCATCTGCTGACACGTCAACTCCCAAATATATGAAAACATTCACTTCTTCCATACTCCTCCCCAATTTAATAATCCAATTTTTCTTTATCTAAATCATTTGATACCCTCATCACCTTACTCTTTTCTATGTTCACTTTCAACTTTCTGCCTTTACACACACTCCCAAACTCATCCACTAACCTTCGCAATTTTCTTTTAGAATCTCCCATAAGCACAGTATCATCAGCAAGAAGTAACTGTGTCAATTCCCATTTTGTATTTGAGTTCCCATAATTTAATCCCAGCCCTTTCCCCAACACACTAGCATTTACTTCTTTTACAACCCCATCTATAAATATATTAAACAACCATGGTGACATTACACATCCCCAAGACCTTTTTACCGGGAAGTAGTCTCCCTCTCTTCTACACACCCTAACCTGAGCCTCACTATCCTCATAAAAACTCTTTACAGCATTTAGTAACTTACCACCTATTCCATATACCTGCAACTTCTGCCACATTGCTCCACTATCCACTATCATATGCCTTTTCTAAACCATAAAGGCAATAAAAACTTTCCTACTTTTATCTAAATACTGTTCACATATATGCTTCAATGTCAACACTTGGAATACACATCCCCTACCCACTCTAATACCCCCTTGCTCATCTGCAATCCTACATTCTGTCTTACCTCTAATTCTTTTAATAACCCTACCGTACACGTTTCCTGGGGTATATATACATAATATATATATATATATATATATATATATATATATATATATATATATATATATATATATATATGTATGTATATGTATATAACACACACACACACACACACACACACACACACACACACACACATATATATATATATATATATATATATATATATATATATATATATATATATATATATATATATATATATATATATATATTCGTTCCTGTTATTTTTGGAGCCCCCCTAATTTGCTCTATTCTGGGCAACATGAGCCATAGTTACTGAAGAAGTCTATTGTGTAAGCGAAACGTTTTGCAATAAAGATACCTCAACGAATTAACATTAGCGATCTTGCTCGCTCTACTGAATTTAACATAAGAACACAAGAAAGGAGGAACGCTGCAGGAGGCCTGCTGGCCCGTACTAGGCAGGTCCTTTACAATTCATCCCACTAACAAAACATTTGCCCAACCCAATTTTCAATGCCACCCAAGAAATAAGCTCTGATGTGAAAGTCCCACTGAAATCCAGCCCCTCCCACTCATGTACTTATCCAACCTAGATTTGAAACTACCCAAAGTCCCAGCCTCAATAACCCAACTCAACCCAACTACCCTATTTCCAAACCAATACTTTCCTATGTCCTTTCTAAATCTAAACTTATCTAATTTAAATCCATTACTGCGGGTTCTCTCTTGGAGAGACATCCTCAAGACCTTATTAATATCCCCTTTATTAATACCTATCTTCCACTTATACACTTCGATCAGGTCTCCCCTCATTCTTCGTCTAACAAGTGAATGTAACTTAAGAGTCTTCAATCTTTCTTCATAAGGAAGATTTCTAATGCTATGTATTAATTTAGTCATCCTACGCTGAATGTTTTCTAACGAATTTATGTCCATTTTGTAATACGGAGACCAGAACTGAGCTGCATAATCTAGGTGAGGCCTTACTAATGATGTATAAAGCTGCAGTATGACCTCTGGACTTCTGTTGCTTACACTTCTTGATATAAATCCCAGTAATCTATTTGCCTTACTACGTGCGCTTAGGCATTGCTGTCTTGGTTTAAGGTTGCTGCTCACCATAACCCCCAAGTCCTTTTCGCAATCTGTATGGCTAAGTTCTACATCATTTAACTTATAAGTACTAGGGTTATGGGCACTCCCAAGCTTCAGAACCTTGCATTTATCTACATTGAACTGCATCTGCCACTTTTCTGACCAAGAATAGAGTTTGTTTAAATCCTCCTGAAGTTCCATAACATCTACATTTTGAATCAATTATCCTACCTATCTTTGTGTCATCAGCAGAATTTGCTCCATATCACTAAGTAATTCCCTCATCAAGATCATTGATATATATTATAAACAACAACGGGCCCAAGACTGATCCCTGTGGAACGCCACTTGTTACAGATCCCCACTCGGACTTAACCCCATTTATGGACCACTCTCTGCTTCCTGTCAGTGAGCCATGACTCGATCCACGAGAGCACTTTTCCCCCAATGCCATGAGCTGCCACTTTCTTTAACAGTCTATGGTGCGGAACTCTATCAAAAGCCTTACTAAAATCTAAGTAAATAATATCAAATTCTTTATTGTGGTCAACAGCCTCAAAAGCTTTACTGAAGAAAGTTAATAAATTAGTTAGACAAGACCGGCCTCTTGTGAATCCATGCTGAGTATCATTAATCAAGCTATGCTTATCGAGATAGCTTCTTATAATCTCAGCTATAATTGACTCTAGTAATTTGCCTACAATTGCCTACAATTGACGGTAACGACTTGTCCCCTGTTTTAAAAATAGGAGTTACATTAGCCATCTTCCACATATCAGACACTACACCTGTTTGAAGAGATAAATTAAAAATATTAGTTAATGGTTCACAGAGTTCCATTTTGCATTCCTTAAGAACCCTTGAAAAAACCTCATCAGGACCCGGCGACTTATTTTGCTTCAGTCTGTCTATCTGCTTCACAACCATCTCACTAGTGACTGTGATGTTACATAATTTATCTTCTTCTAGCCCACTGTAAAAATGAATTACTGGAATATTGTTAGTGTCTTCCTGTGTAAAAACTGAGAGAAAATAATTATTTAAAATCAAGCACATTTCATTCTCTTTGTCAGTGAGGTGCCCATAGTTATTTTTAAAGGGACCTATCTTATCTCTAACTTTTGTTCTATAGACCTGGAAAAAACTTTTTGGGTTAGTTTTAGAATCCCTGGCAACTTTAATTTCATAGTCCCTTTTAGCTTTTCTTATCCCCTTTTTAATGTCCCTCTTAATGTCAATATACTGATTCATAAGATGACCCTCACCTCTTTTGATACGCCTATAAATTCCTTTCTTATGCCCTAGTAGATATTTGAGCCTATTATTCATCCATTTACGGAACGTTATGCAGTAAACACCGTATTTGTGAATTCAGTTTTCTGTTTGAATTATCTGCGGTATACGTTTGAACAACTGCCACCAGCGCCAAAAGTAGCGATCAAGTGTAGTGCTTCCCATCAGTGAACAAGTGCTAATTCTTAACTTCATCTGCGTAATTAATCAATTTAACTATCATTGGCATGTATGTAAACGAAAAAAGACTGATTATATATGTATGGTTCGCTACTATCCGCGGTTTCGGGTATCCAGGGTAGGATTTTGAATTTACCCCCCTCGGACACGAGGAGACTTCTGCACTTCTATCTTCTTTCCTTACAGGATGCGAGAAGTTAATGGGATGGGATAGAATATACTGTGTGAGAGGGATAGTAGGACCGACTGCACAATCTAGGATACAAGATAAACAAACCATGGTACGGGTGGCTTTTGAACCCACGGCAAATTATGAAACTCACTCACCATGGGATCAAATCCCATTCGTACCGTGGTTTCTTTCCAATCGTTTTATTACGAATTCGTGAGTAATGTTTCAAGTTAATGATAAACTAGCCATAACGTAACTAAAATTGAAATTGACGTCGTGCTGGTCAAAACAGTGACATGGAGACTTCCATAAATGGATTGATTGTCATGCGAAATATTCCTTCATAAAAGACCCGTGTATAATTTCCTGACTCGTAGATTTTTATTTATTTACACGTTATTCTTGGAAAACATGTCTATGAAAGTAGTGGAAGGCAAACTGCGGGGCTTTCAACCCTCCGTAACGATAAAAAGGATAGATGAGCAACTCTTCCTTAACATCTGTATACACGATGTACACAAACCGTTGGTTGCTCCTTGACAACAGGAAACTACGCTGATAACACCTAACTTAAACATCTTAAGAGGACACAAGTGCAACTAATATGACATTTTATTATGGCAACGTTTCACTCTCCAGGAGAGCGAAACGTTGACACAATAAAATGTCGCATTAGTTGTACTTTGTTTCTTGTTACCTATTACGATTGACCTTAGAATTTGTAATAGATTTGGCCTGAGTATAGGAGATGCTTAATATCGAATCTACTCCTGGAAAATCGTAAAAAGAGTTAAATATTTGTTTTTAATATAACGTAATTAACGTAATATTCTATAAGGTATTTTAAAATGGTACCTTTACTTATAATACAGAAATAATACTTAACAGACTTATATACCTCTTACAGTTACCATCATTTTGACTGAATGGGTATATACATATAAAGTTGATAAAGTTACATGATCGATCTAACCAGAGACGATCCAAGCTTAATAATTGACATCTCTTAAACACTGAAGAGATTTTACTTGGTGAGAGTTTCACAAATACTCTACTTTCAGGAGACTGAGAGAATAATACTATACTGGTGGATAATATCTCAGAGTAAACGAGTAAGTAGAGAGGATCTCATGACTGAGAGAGGTGTAGTATTGCCTAACCCACACCACTCACACCTGACGTCAGCTGACGTCAGGTGAGCAGTTCACAGGTGACGCCACACAAACAAATTGGTCGTTACCCATGGTGAACCATCCATTTCCTTACCAAAATAATTCATCATATAAATATATACATACAATGAAAATAGAAAAATATGAAAATGAATATTTAATATTATAAAGCTGATTACTCTCGTTTAAGTTATTACCGATGGTAATCGCAATGTAATATTAGATGAACCAATATATTTCACAAAGCCGCATCTCGGCGTAACATTACCTAACACATCGGGGGTAACTTCAACATTACAACAACTTGAACATCAACTTACCTTAGCGATCCTGTCATCTCTCCCTGGACGATCTGTGAAGCTTCACCTACCTGTAATGTAAACACTACGTATTAATACACACCTCCCAGGTCCATGTATACCAGGTCCATGTATGCCAGGTCCATGTATACCAGGTCCATGTATACCAGGTCCATGTATACCACGTTCATATATACCAGGTCATGTATTCCAGGTACATGTATTCCAGATCCATGTATTCCAGGTACATGTATTTCAGATCCATGTATACCAGATCCATGTATACCAAGTCCTTGTATTCCAGGCCCATGTATTTCAAATCTGTGTATGCCAGGTCCATGTATTCTAGGTCCATAAATGCCAGGTTCATATATTCCAGATCCGTGTATATCAGGTCCATCTATACCAGATCCTTATATTCCAGGTTCAAGTATTCCAAGTCCATGTATTCCAGGTCCATGTATACCAAGTTCATGTATTCCAGGTCTATGTATTCCAGATCCATATATTCCACGCCCATGTATTCCAGGTCCATGTATACAGGTCCATGTATACCA
The DNA here is from genome assembly GCF_038502225.1 of Cherax quadricarinatus. NCBI lineage: Eukaryota > Metazoa > Arthropoda > Malacostraca > Decapoda > Parastacidae > Cherax > Cherax quadricarinatus. Next base: position 92,910 of record NW_027195332.1, on the reverse strand, counting down.
CACCCATGTATAACAGGTCCATGTATTCCAGGTCCATGTATACCACGCCCATTGTATAACAGGTCCATGTATTCCAAATCCATGTATACCAGGTCAATGTATTCCAGGTATATGTATAACAGGTCCATGTACCACACCCATGCATAACAGGTCCATGTATTTCAGTTTCATGTTTTCCGGGTCCATGTATCCCGGGTCCATGTATACCACGCCCATGTATAACAGGTCCATGTATTCCAGGTCCATGTATTCAAGATCCACGTATTCCAAGTCCTCGTATTCCAGATCCATGTATAACAGGTCCATGTATTCCAGGTCCATGTATACCACGTCCATGTATTCCAGGTCAATGTATACCACGTCCATGTATATCACGCCCATGTATAACAGGTCCATGTATAACAGGTCCA
>NW_027195332.1:62500-87500 GCF_038502225.1 Cherax quadricarinatus | reverse complement strand
GAAAGAGACTACATTGTAGGTACAATTCAGTCCGGAGAACATAAAGTAGTCATTGGAGTGATGTATAACCCACCACAGAACTGCAGGAGGCCAAGAGAGGAGTACGAAGAAAACAACAGGGTGATGGTGGACACACTGGCTGAGGTGGCAAGAAGAGCTCACTCGAGCAGAGCAAAGTTACTGGTAATGGGCGATTTCAACCACAGGGAGATCGACTGGGAAAACCTGGAGCCACATGGGGGTCCCGAAACATGGAGAGCAAAGATGATGGATGTGGTACTTGAAAACCTCATGCATCAACATGTCAGGGACACAACCAGAGAGAGAGGGGAGGATGAGCCAGCAAGACTGGATCTTGTGTTCACCCTGAGCAGTTCAGACATCGAGGACATCACTTACGAGAGGCCCCTTGGAGCTAGCGATCATGTGGTTCTGAGTTTTGACTATATAGTAGAGTTACAAGTGGAGAAGGTAACAGGAACTGAAGGGGACAGGCCAAACTATAAAAGGGGGGACTACACAGGTATGAGAAACTTCCTGCAGGAGGTTCAGTGGGACAGAGAAATGGTAGGAAAATCAGTAAACGAGATGATGGAATATGTGGCAACAAAGTGCAAGGAGGCAGAGGAAAGTTTTGTTCCCAAGGGAAACAGAAATAATAGGAAGACCAAGACGAGTCCTTGGTTTACCCGAAGGTGTAGGGAGGCAAAAGCTAAGTGCAACAGAGAATGGAAAAGGTACAGGAGGCATAGGACCCAGGAAAACAAGGAGATTAGTAGAAGAGCCAGAAACGAGTATGCGCAGATAAGGAGGGAGGCCCAGAGACAGTATGAAAACGACATAGCATCGAAAGTCAAATCTGACCCGAAACTGCTGTATAGCCACATTAGGAAGAAGACAACAGTCAAGGACCAGGTGATAAGGCTGAGGAAAGAAGGTGGGGAACTCACAAGAAACGATCAAGAGGTATGTGAGGAGCTCAACACGAGATTTAAGGAAGTATTTACAGTAGAGACAGGAAGGACTCTGGGGGGACAGACCAGATGGGGACACCAACAAGGAATACACCAACAAGTGTTGGACGACATACATACAGATGAGGAGGAGGTGAAGAAACTGCTAAGGGACATCGATACCTCAAAGGCAATGGGACCGGACAACATCTCTCCATGGGTCCTTAGAGAGGGAGCAGATATGTTGTGCGTACCACTTACCACAATCTTCAACACATCCCTGGAAACTGGGCAACTACCTGAGGTATGGAAGACAGCAAATGTAGTTCCCATTTTCAAAAAAGGAGACAGAAAAGAGGCACTAAACTATAGACCTGTGTCATTGACGTGTATAGTATGCAAAATTATGGAGAAGATTATCAGGAGGAGAGTGGTGGAGCACCTGGAACGGAACAGGAGTATAAATGCCAACCAGCACGGATTCACGGAAGGCAAATCCTGTGTCACAAACCTTCTGGAGTTTTATGATAAAATAACAGAAGTAAGACAAGAGAGAGAGGGGTGGGTTGACTGCATCTTCTTGGACTGCAAAAAGGCCTTTGACACAGTTCCTCACAAGAGATTAGTGCAGAAGCTAGAGCATCAGGCGCATATAACAGGAAGGGCACTGCAATGGATCAGAGAATACCTGACAGGGAGGCAACAACGAGTCATGGTACGTAATGATGTATCACAGTGGGCACCTGTGACGAGCGGGGTCCCACAGGGGTCGGTCCTAGGACCAGTGCTATTTTTGGTATATGTGAACGACATGACGGAAGGGTTAGACTCAGAAGTGTCCCTGTTTGCAGATGATGTGAAGTTAATGAGGAGAATTAAATCTGATGAGGACCAGGCAGGACTTCAAAGAGACCTGGACAGACTGGACACCTGGTCCAGCAAATGGCTTCTCGAATTTAATCCTGCCAAATGCAAAGTCATGAAGATAGGGGAAGGGCACAGAAGACCACAGACAGAGTATAGGCTAGGTGGCCAAAGACTGCAAACCTCACTCAAGGAGAAAGATCTTGGGGTGAGTATAACACCGAGCATGTCTCCGGAAGCACATATCAATCAGATAACTGCTGCAGCATATGGGCGCCTGGCAAACCTGAGAACAGCATTCCGACACCTTAGTAAGGAATCATTCAAGACACTGTACACCGTGTATGTCAGGCCCATACTGGAGTATGCAGCACCTGTTTGGAACCCGCACTTGATAAAGCACGTCAAGAAACTAGAGAAAGTACAAAGGTTTGCAACAAGGTTAGTTCCAGAGCTAAGGGGAATGTCCTATGAAGAAAGATTAAGGGAAATCGGCCTGACGACACTGGAGGACAGGAGGGTCAGGGGAGACATGATAACGACATATAAAATACTGCGTGGAATAGACAAGGTGGACAAGGACAGGATGTTCCAGGGAGGGGACACAGAAACAAGAGGCCACAATTGGAAGTTGAAGACACAAATGAGTCAGAGAGATAGTAGGAAGTATTTCTTCAGTCATAGAGTTGTAAGGCAGTGGAATAGCCTAGAAAATGACGTAGTGGAGGCAGGAACCATACACAGTTTTAAGACGAGGTTTGATAAAGCTCATGGAGCGGGGAGAGAGAGGGTCTAGTAGCAACCGGTGAAGAGGCGGGGCCAGGAGCTAGGACTCGACCCCTGCAACCACAAATAGGTGAGTACAAATAGGTGAGTACACACCTGAGAATAGCGTTCCGGTACCTCAGTAAAGAATAGTTCAAGACTTTATACACTGTGTACGTCAGGCCCATACTGGAGCACGCAGCGCCAGTTTGGAACCCACACCCGGTCAAACACGTCAAGAAATTAGAGAAAGTTTGCAACAAGGCTAGTTCCAGAGCTAAGGGAAATGTCCTACAAAGAAAGGTTAAGGGAAATCGGTCTGACAACACTGGAGGACAGGGTTAACAATAGAGGAGAATAATTTCTCCTAAGAAAAGGTTCCTTTCTTACTCGTAATAATCTTTATCTAAGTTAACATTTCTTGATTTTTCTTTCAATTATATAATTACCACCAGGAAATCAAAACTTCATCAAAAATTATTTTAATTTAATAGTATTAATACTTATATTTAGATAAGTATAATATGAATATAATCTATTTATGCACTGTTTGGGTTCCTTTAACATTTAAGTAATACATGACATTACTTCCATGTAATAGACATAATCTGCCTTAGTGAATCATAAATATGCAAATAAGTAAGACATTACAATATACGAATTCCATTAACACAGATGTGGTATCAGTTAAGAGTCTTTTTAAAGACGTAATACACAGGGAATATTCTTTCTCAAGAGAGTTTCTGGCTTACACAGTAGACTGAGTCGAAGCAAAAATCAGTAGTACAGCTTGCTCCTTAAACACACGTATGGGCTAAGTACAAGCCTCTGAAGCTTCATAGCGTAAGCACTGCTATGACGTCTTCTACCAGAGTATAGAAGATCCCTCAGCGTAGTCAAGAGAGACCCTAGACAAACCCTGGTGAACCACAGGTCACGTCGGGTCACCTGATATACTTAACATTTGGCGCCAACTTGTGACGTCACTAACCAGTCATACTCTTGAACTGCACAATGGTAATTATGTACTTTCATACACAAATATATGATGAGGGATGAATATGATAATAGTACAACGATTCAGTAGCTTCGTTTTAGCTAATAACGAAGTTACTAGCATGGTAGTATTATCAAAGTGATGAATTACATACGAGTTATCGTAACAATGAGGTATGATAAAGCTCATGGAGCAGGGAGAGGACCTAGTAGCACTCAGTGAAGAGGCGGGGCCAGCAGCTGAGTCTCCACCCCTGCAACCACAATTAGGTGAGTAAAATTAGGTGAGTACACACACACATTCGCACACATATTCACATGCACACATTCACACACACACATTCACACACACTCATTCACATATTCACACACACACACACACACATTCACACACACAAATTCACACACACACGCATTCACACACATTCATTCACACACTCTTTCACACACACTCATTCACACACATTCAGACACACACACACACACATACACACACACACACATTCACACACACACACATTCACACACACACACACACACACACACACACACACACACACACACACACACACACACACACACACACACAAAATCTGGTGCACAAAATCTAAGTCACCAGAGAATGGAAAAGGTACAGGAGGCAAAGGACCCAGGAAAAATAAAGAGACAAGTCAAAGAGCCAGAAACGAATATGCACAGATAAGGAGGGAGGCCCAGTGACAGTACGAAAACGATATAGCATCGAAAGTCAAGTCTGACCCGAAACTGCTATGTAGCCACATTAGGAGGAAGAGAACAGTCAAAGACCAGGCTATCAGGCTGAGGAAAGTGGGTGGGGAACTCACCAGAAACGATCAAGAGGTATATGAGGACCTCAACATGAGATTTAAGGAAGTATTTATAGTGAAGACAGGAAGGCCTCTGGGTGGACAAAACAGAGGGGGACGCCAACCAGGAATATACCAAGAAGTGTTGGTATATGTTACATTTGCGGGGCAGAGAACATGCATTCTGTGTGGAACGTATGATCATATGGCTGCGATGTGTCCTCGACGATCGTCACCTGAGACACATGGAGAAGGGAAAGGAGTGGAGAAGGAGAGAGAGAGGTGACGACCCAGTCAACAGGGGAGCATCCTCGGGCCCACAGAGCATGGGGTGAAATCGTGGAGGACAATCCGGTGGAATGTGTAGCATTACTGGAGGTCTCTCAGGTGATTGATACCATGCGTATAGAGGATGAGGTGAGACAAGTGGAAATGGGTAGTGAAGTTTCGGCTGCAATAGACACTGTTATACAGGGATTCTTGGAGGATCAGAATAGGGACGGAACACTACGTATGGTGCCGGATGGGACATCTGTAGATAAAGGTGGAGTTCATGAGGAGAGTAATGTTGGTGGTGGGGATGGGCAACCACAGAGGATTTGTGAGGCTGTGGTTGAAGTGCATGAGGTTGAAAGTACAGCTGAGGGCATGCACGAAAGAGAGAGGCAGGTGGTTCTGACAGTGATGATGTTCTGACACCTGCGCAAAGATCTGGTAAGAAACACTCAGTGGATGTCCCAAAAACAGTATCAGTGGGGATGAAGGGGGAGGGAAAAGGTGAGGCAAGGAAAGGGCATTGTGAAAAGCATACTATGCCAAAACGTAAGGACCCGTATGGACAACGATCGATTGGTAAGCCACCGATAACGTTTTTAAGTGCCTAACGTTAAATGTAAATGGCCCAAGGACCGATGTAAAGCGCAGGATCTTTAGTGATTTTTTAAAGAGACATGGAATACAGATCATATTTTTACAGGAGCATAATTTTAAGTATGGAAGGGATTTGTTGATAGATGACAATAAGGTTTATGTTAGATGTACTGGGAAGCTTAAGGGAGGTGCTGCTGTGTTAATAGCTGAGGCCAGTCCTTTTCAATTGTTACATTGGGAAGAATGAGGAGATGGGAGAGTAGTGAGAGTGGATGGGACATTGGGTGGGGTACAAGTGTTTTGTGAGCGTGTACATGCCGGCTGACAGCAATAGGCCTGTTAAAGAGGATTTTGTTCGGGACACACTAATTTATCATATGAGGAGGTTACCAGTTTATACATTATTTGGAGGGGATTGGAATAGTGTGATACGTAGGAAGGATGTGGAACCGCGGGGAGCTGGGAGTGTGTTGGGAGTCCTACGGGATGTATTAGGGGGAGTCGGATTAGTGGATGTAGTTAGTGGGGGAGGGGTGGGTGGTGGAGCATACTTATGTGAAGAGCGGTTATGCTCACGTTTGGGTCGTATTTATGTCTCTCCTGGGATACAAGTTAATAAATATGAAAACTGTAAATGTTGTATTTTCGGATCATAGAGGGGTGGTTGTGGACGTGGGCTGGGACGAGTTGCCGAAACGTTTTATGAGTTATTGGAAACTAAATGTGAGATTGTTAGAGGATATGGATGGTGGACTTAGTTTTGCAGAATGGTGGAAAAATGAATGGAATAAATGTAAATGTTGTATTTTCGGATCATAGAGGGGTGGTTGTGGACGTGGGCTGGGACGAGTTGCCGAAACGTTTTATGAGTTATTGGAAACTAAATGTGAGATTGTTAGAGGATATGGAGGGTGGACTTAGTTTTGCAGAATGGTGGAAAAATGAATGGAATAAAGGAAAGCTGGGAGGTGATATATTACTGTGGTGGGAGCAATGTGCTAAACCGGGGATCCGTAGTTTTTATATGAGGAAAGGAAGGGAGGTCGGACAATGGAAATATGGATTACAGAGGCATTTGGAGGGACAGTTAAAACAGTGTTATGAAGGTTGTCGTGGAGTATATCCGGTTTCAGAGATCGAGGGTATAAAGACGCAACTGCTGGAGATGCAGAACACACGGTTTGATGGTGAAAGATTAAAGGATGGGTTGGAAGATGTTTTATGGGGTGACAAACCATCAGCTTGCGTTCTGCGGCGATTAAAGAGCCGGCAAAATATAATATGTTTAAATTAGAGGTACATCAGGACGTGGGTGGGTACACGGAGGGACAGCGGTTAGTAACGACTGAAGGTATGAGTGGTTTTGTGGATGAATGGTTTGAGATATATATGAGAGGGGGTAATAGGAAGATGGGGGAGTTGCATATTATGGAGGAAGGGATATCACGTATCCTGGAACCAGAAGACGGTGGAGATAGAGGGACCCATAAGTGAAGATGAGGTGTTGAAGGCGTTACAGGGGATGAACGCCATCAGGGATTGATGGCATTCCAAATGATTTTTATTTAAGTAACTGGGAGGTCTTGAAGGAATGCTTGGTGCGTTTGTTAAATGAAATGAAGGTAAAGGGATGCATGGGTATGACGCAACAAACAGGGGTCGTAGTCGTGATACCGAAGGGGGAAGTGCAGAATAGCATCCTGGATTATAGAGGTTTATCCTTAATGTGCGGTGATTACAAATTGTTTGCAAGGGTTTTAAGTAATAGGTTACGTAGTGTTGTTGGGAGAGTTATAGATAAGGGACAAATGGGTGTGCCAGGGCGGTCAATGATTAGTGGACATGGGAGAATTAAAGATTTTATAGATGATTGTAGGACGAGTGGAGCGGGTGTACTGGCTTTGGATTGGAAGGCTGCTTATGATTGTGTAGAGCGAGAGACGTTATGGATGATAATGAGGCGTATGTGTTTAGGCGAAGAAATTGTCCGATGGGCGGAAACATTATACAAAGGCGCAGTACTACAGGTGCAAATCAATGGACGTGTGGGGAAGGTAGTTAGTATGGGTAGGGGACTGAGACAGGGATGCCTCATGTCTCAGATCCTATTTGCATGTCTACAAGAACCTTGTCGCAAAGGTTTGCGACAAAGTTAGTTCCAGAACTAAGGGAAATGTCCTACGAAGAAAGGTTAAGGGAAATGTCCTACGAAGAAAGGTTAAGGGAAATCGGCCTGACGACACTGGAGGACAGGAGGGTTAGAGGAGACATGATAACCACTTACAAAATAATGCTTGGAATAGACAAGGTGGACAGAGACAGGATGTTCCAGGGAGGGCACACAGAAACAAGGGGTCACAATTGGAAGTTGAAGACCCAGATAAGTCAAAGGGATGTTACGAAGTATTTCTTCAATCATAGAGTAGTCAGGAAGTAGAATAGTCTAGTGACGTAGTGGAGGCAGGAGCTATACATAGCTTTAAGATGAGGTTTGATAAAGCTCATGGAGCAGGGAGAGGAACCAGTAGCAACCAGTGAAGAGACGGGGCCAGGAGCTAGGACTCGACCCCTGCAACCACAAATAGGTGAGTACAAAAAGGCGAGTACACACACACACACACACACACAGTGGAGGTGAGATAATTGTTGAACTGAAACTGACCTATGATGATGGCAGATGGTGTCCGGATGACTGTAGTCAGCTGCTGGTGGGGTAGCCAGCTGCTGCTGGGGTAGCCAGCTGCTGCTGCGGTAGTCAGCTGCTGCTGGGGTAGCCAGCTGCTGCTGGGGTAGCCAGCTGCTGCTGGGGTAGCCAGTTGCTGCTGGGGTAGCCAGCTGCTGCTGGGGTAGCCAGTTGCTGCTGGGGTAGCCAGCTGCTGCTGGGGTAGTCAGCTGCTGCAAGGGTAGTCAGCTGCTGCTGGGGTAGTCAGCTGCTGCTGGGGTAGTCAGCTGCTGCTGGGGTAGCCAGCTGCTGCTGGGGTAGCCAGCTGCTGCTGGGGTAGCCAGCTGCTGCTGGGGTAGCCAGCTGCTGCTGGGGTAGCCAGCTGCTGCTGGGGTAGCCAGCTGCTGCTGGGGTAGCCAGCTGCTGCTGGGGTAGCCAGCTGCTGCTGGGGTAGTCAGCTGCTGCAGGGGTAGTCAGCTGCTGCTGGGGTAGTCAGCTGCTGCTGGGGTAGTCAGCTGCTGCTGGGGTAGTCAGCTGCTGCTGGGGTAGTCAGCTGCTGCTGGAGTAGTCAGCTGCTGCTGGGGTAGTCAGCTGCTGCTGGGGTAGGCAGCTGGTGCTAGGGTAGGCAGCTGGTGCTAGGGTTGCTAGTTTGGTTGGAGTATCCAGTTGGTGCTGGGGTAGCTACTTGGAGCTGGGGTAGGTAGCTGGTGCTTGGGTAATCAGCTGGTGCTGGGGTAGTCATCTGGTGCTAGGGTAGCTAGCTGGTTCTGCGGCAGTCAGCTGGTGCTGAGGTAGCCATCTTGTGCTGGGGTAGTCAGCTGGTGCTGGGGTAGCTAGCTGTGCTGCGGTAGTCAGCTGGTGCTGGGGTAGCCAGCTGGTGCTGCGGTAGTCAGCTGGTGCTGGGGTAGCCAGCTGGTGCTGGGTAGCCAGCTGGTGCTGTGGTAGCCAGATGGTGCTTGGGTAGTCAGCTGGTGCTGGAGTAGTCAGCTGGTGCTGGAGTAGTCAGCTGGTGCTGCGGTAGTCAGCTGGTGCTGGGGTAGTCAGCTGGTGCTGGGGTAGCCAGCTAGTGCTGGGGTAGCCAGCTGGTGCTGGGGTAACTAGCTGATGCTAGGGTAGCTAGCTGGTGCTGGGGAAGTCAGCTGGTGCTTGGGTAGCTTCCTAGCACTGAGGTAGTCATCTGGTGCTGAGGTAGCTAGCTGGCGCTGGGGTAGCCTGCTAGTGCTTGTGTATTCAGCTGGTGCTGGAGCCATGCCACCTGTTCTGTCCTCAACAGTTTTGAGGGAATGTTAATTTGTTTTGTGAGAACACTCCCACGATAACACTCCCGTGGTAACACTCCTGCAATAATACTCCCGCTATGACTCTCCCGCTATAACACTCCCGCTATAACACTCCCGCTATAACACTCCCGCTATAACACTCCCGCTATAACACTCCCGCTATAACACTCCCGCTATAACACTCCCGCGATAACACTCCCGCGATAACACTCCCGCGATAACACTATGAACTTATAATCACTTATAACAATTCATTAGGTTACTACCATTAGTTATAATCATTACGATATAAACATCGATAATAATAGCACATTTAGTACTGAATTTGAGAGCGCTAAATCCTTACGGATCATACACAATCTGAGCATTTATAAACATGTTATATACACTGATATACACCAGTATATACACAGAGATGTATGTCCCTGTATGTACACTGAGTGGTGTACACTTCTCAATGTATATACTCTCATACCTGAAATATAAATTAAATCATATATATCTAGTTACACACCGATGAGTGTATACTCAAATACACATCTCTGGGTGTACATAAGCTGAAGGATATACACATTTCAGTGTATTTTACCTGTAGGTATGAGAGTGTATTGACGCGACCGTCCTGTTGTAGCTGGTACAACCACAGTGAGGGAAAATAAGCTTGGTCAAGCTCAGCTTCGAGGCTTCGAAGCTCAACTTGAACCCTTTGAATGAGTCGTTTCTTCACGTTGCTTTTAACATCTTCATGAACACGGGATTCATACACCCAGAGCTGTATGTTTCTCCTTGTATACACTCAGAATTTAATTCCCATTCTAAGAATTAAAGTATTCCTGACTGGTGGTATACAGATTGGTTAATAGGGTTTGAAGCCTATCGACTACACGTGTTGCGCGGTAACCTAACCACTGCCAGACAAGATTTTTTTAATACCAGAAGAATTCAAAAAAATTCTTAACATATATACCCTGAGAGATATGCAGCTGTCAGGGTATATACCCGGTAGGCATACAGGTGACTTGCAGCCCTGTTAACCCTCGTGTAGTAGATAGACTTTAAACCCCACTAACCAACCAATCAGCCTGAATGACCCTCGTGTAGTAGACAGACTTGAAACCTCACATTAAAAATATTAACTATAATAATCTTTATTTCTGCAAGTACAGGCCATAGATGACATCAATGACATACTACTATATAGCTAACATCAATGACATATTACTATAAAGATGACATCAATGACATACTACTATATAGCTGACATCAATGACATATTACTATAAAGATGGATCAATGACATACTACTAAATAGCTGACATCAATGACATACTACCATAAAGCTGACATCAATGACATATTACTATATAGAAAGTCCCTCGTTATAAAGAGCATTTCGGGCTCTGGTGAGGAAGTGAAGGTTACTGAGGTTCTGGTGAGGAAGTGAAGGTGACTGAGGTTCTGGTGAGGAAGTGAAGGTGACTGAAGTTCTGGTGAGGAAGTGAAGGTGACTGAGGTTCTGGTGAGGAAGTGAAGGTGACTGAGGTTCTGGTGAGGAAGTGAAGGTGACTGAGGTTCTGGTGAGGAAGTGAAGGTGATTGAGGCTCTGGTGAGGAAGTGAAGATGACTGAGGTTCTGGTGAGGAAGTGAAGGTGACTGAGGTTCTGGTGAGGAAGTGAAGGTGACTGAGGTTCTGGTGAGGAAGTGAAGGTGACTGAGGTTCTGGTGAGGAAGTGAAGGTGACTGAGGTTCTGGTGAGGAAGTGAAAGTGACTGAGGTTCTGGTGAGGAAGTGAAGGTGACTGAGGTTCTGGTGAGGAAGTGAAGGTGACTGAGGTTCTGGTGAGGAAGTGAAGGTGACTGAGGTTCTGGTGAGGAAGTGAAGGTGACTGAGGTTCTGGTGAAGAAGTGAAGGTGACTGAGGTTCTGGTGAGGAAGTGAAGGTGACTGAGGTTCTGGTGAGGAAGTGAAGGTGACTGAGGCTCTGGTGAGGAAGTGAAGGTGACTGAGGTTCTGGTGAGGAAGTGAAGGTGACTGAGGTTCTGGTGAGGAAGTGAAGGTGACTGAGGTTCTGGTGAGGAAGTGAAGGTGACTGAGGCTCTGGTGAGGAAGTGAAGGTGACTGAGGTTCTGGTGAGGAAGTGAAGGTGACTGAGGTTCTGGTGAGGAAGTGAAGGTGACTGAGGTTCTGGTGAGGAAGTGAAGGTGACTGAGACTCTGGTGAGGAAGTGAAGGTGACTGAGGTTCTGGTGAGAAAGTGAAGGTGACTGAGGTTCTGGTGAGGAAGTGAAGGTGACTGAGGATCTGGTGAGGAAGTGAAGGTGACTGAGGCTCTGGTGAAAAAGTGAAGGTGACTGAGACTCTGGTGAGGAAGTGAAGGTGACTGAGGTTCTGGTGAGGAAGTGAAGGTGACTGAGGTTCTGGTGAGGAAGTGAAGGTGACTGAGGTTCTGGTGAGGAAGTGAAGGTGACTGAGGTTCTGGTGAGGAATTGAAGGTGACTGAGGTTCTGGTGAGGAAGTGAAGGTGACTGAGGTTCTGGTGAGGAAGAGAAGGTGACTGAGGCTCTGATGAGGAAGTGAAGGTGACTGAGGTTCTGGTGAGGAAGTGAAGGTGACTGAGGTTCTGGTAAGGAAGTGGAGGTGACTGAGGCTCTGGTGAGGAAGAGAAGGTGACTGAGGCTCAGATGAGGAAGTGAAGGTGACTGAGGTTCTGGTGAGGAAGTGAAGGTTATAATTACATATAATATCCTGCGACAAAGTTGCATAGATATTCAAAGCGGTACCAGAAAATAACATTCCTAACCTGGTAGCCCAGGTGTCAGCAGTCCATTCACAGAGGGTAGCGGTATTTTCAAACCTGATAATGTATGAAGTTATGTCTTCCCCCTCTGTGAAGGGAGGTAAATTAGGTGTTGGAATATGTGCACTAGCTGCATGATGTTCAAGTACTCCTTCCTCTAATTGTTGTTGTGTCAAAGTTAACTTTTTAGTCTCTAATTCAAGGCGAGATTTTTCGAGCTCGCAATCCTTTCCTCTCTCTATTAACTCAAGTTCTCTAGCTTTTTCATCAACTTCTCTATCCTTTGCTCTTTCCTCAAGTTCTCTTAATTTAACCTGTTCCTCGCGTATCTTAGCTTGTTCCTCACGTATTTTAGCTTGTTCCTCACGTTCTCTAGCTCTTGCTTCACGATCAAGTCTATCACGCTCCTTTTTGTCTTCTCTTTCTCTTTCTAACTGTCTTTCTTGGATTTCTCTCTCAGTTCTCTCTCTCTCCTTTTTCTCCTGTCTTTCAAGGTTCTCTTTCTCCATTTTCTCTTCTCTTTCGATTCTCTCTCTCTCCTTTTCTTCATCTCTTTCCCTTTCTAACTGTCTGTCCTCTCTCTCAATTCGCTCTCTTTCAAGTCTTTCCTGGATCTTAGCACTAATGAAAGATTCTAAATTTTTCCCTGTTATTCCTAACTTACTTCCAGCGTTCATCCAAAACTGGTATTCCTCCATGCTTGCAAGAATAACTTAAACTATCAGGGGAAATGAAACGGGTATTAAAGAAAACGGAGGGTTCAATTCCTGCTCTGCTCAAACTGTAAATAAACCAGAGGACTCGATCCCTGCTTCAACTAAACAATATGTATTAATTAAAACGAAGGGTTCTATGCCGGCTCCGAGCAAACAGTAAGTAGAATGGGGTCACTTGACCATCCAATCTTCTCACCAACAAATCAAGAGTGTCCTATGACAGTTCCCTTGATATAATAAAGAGCTCAATGAAAAAAATTGTCACTGGAAAATCTCGGGTCCCTAGAGTCTAATCCTCCAAAGTGTTTCAAACTCACACAAAAATAGATGGCAGAATTAACTAGTATTCCTGCCTTGACTTGACTTACAATAAATTGAGATTATAACAATCACCAAATCTTTTAATACCTGTACTGTAGTCCTACCATAGAGAATTATTACTCATGGCTGGTGGTAACCGTCTGTGGTATGCGGCGTTGAAGTTCCAATGGTAGATTCGAGATGGAGTTGAATCTTGATTCAGTCGAGTTGATCCTGGCAAGGTCGCCACTTGTGAAGGCTTACTCAGCCCTGTAACAACTTCAGTCAGTATTACTAAGGCTGGCTCCTCCTCAGGAAAATTAATGTATAGAAAAAGAATAAAAACTGACAAACATAAACACGTTATTATTTAGAAAGTATAAAATATAAAACACTTAAATATGAAATATTGATCCTACATTAAAGAAAATGAAAAATATAAATGATATCTGAATTCAACGCTAATATATATAAAACTTGGGTGTCTGGTGTTGGTGACACTGTGTGTTGTTGAAATCGTAGCCGCTGCTGATGATGGGGGGGGGGGTCGCAGGTGTTGGTTACAACCCACTGGCTAGTTCTTCACAGTATAGCCTTGAGTATTCTATCCCGATGACAGGAAAGCAGGTTCTTTACCGCTGCAATGATGAGGGGTTACGTCCTGCAATTTCATACAGGTGCACAGGTAATTAAATCCAAAAAGGGGAAGTCTCAGGACGTTAGTCCATCTCCATGAATTCTACTCGTTGATTGGCAGGTGGCCCTCTCTGTCATCCAAGCTGGAAAGATAGACAGGTTACCCACTGATTAAGAAATCATTCTCCATGATAAGTACAATACCTAAAATATGTGGTGACTATTACAACAGTCAACTTAGAGCAAGACTGAAAGGACTAAGTTTATTATTGGTCAAAAGTGAAGCTTTCAACCAATAAATCCACTAGAATACAAGGCAGGCATGTACTTACAGTAGTGCTGGGAGCTGTGAGTCTAATGATTACTGTCTGAACCGGAGCCCCACACGTCACCTTTCGGGGGGGGGGGAAGAAGGAGGGGAAGGGATAGCGGGAGCTAGACTGACCCTACCTTAACAAGCAGCCGGCAATCAAACTATCACTTTTGGGGTGGGGGGGGGGAAAGGTTGGAACAGCGGGAGCTAGACTTACCTTACCTTAACAAGTAGCCGGCAAGCAAACTATCACTTTCGGGGAGGAGGAAAAGAGGTGGGGATAGGGGGAGCTGGACTTACCCTACCTTAACAAGTAGCCGGCAATGAAACTATTGTTACTATATCGCTACTCCTATCTATTGAACTTTTCCCTCACAGAGGGACACCACCTTGTAAAAAGCTGATGTCTCAAGTAATTCTTTATGAACTGGCCAGAAAATTATTGCCTTCATTGTCGTTTAAATATCCGTTGTGCAATCGAAAAAAAAAAATTGCAACTTATATATTTACTACCAATTCAGAGTCATGTACTTATATATCTGTTATATCTATGTGACTCTGATGGGTTAGTATTATGCCCCTTCAAGAATATTATATTATTCCACATACACTTTTTAAATTACACCAAAGTGGTTGGGCCACTTACCATTTATATCCTACCTCTCTCCCACCTCCCACCCTTTTCCAAGATTTCTATCCTTACCCATCCTTCTTCCTTACCCATCTTACCAAAGCTCTGGTCATAAGAAGAAGAAGGAACCACTTGCACCAACAAGTTTCATCCGCGAACTTTTATGGGGCAAAAATAACACGCACATGTACCAGGGTGTGAGTTTTGCTTCATAGTCGGAGATGGTTCTCATAAGATTTGTCAAAATATATACAATTTTATACTTACAAATGTAAATATAATTGGAAATATGTATGCATGTAAATATACAGGTAGAGACATAGATACGCAATTAGAACAGTTTCTTGGTAGAAAGAACACAGATACTGTTAGTCTGAGGATAAAACACCTACCTGCAGTTCGTCGCACTGCTACTGCTTGTTCCTCTTTACATTATTTAATCTCGTTATTTGCGCTTAACTGAGATTTAATTAGGAACAATCTAGATTAAACGTTAAATAACGAATACATAATTCCTTATATTGTTTGCGATCGTTTAGAAACGCTAGAAAACAGTATGACTATCATGAATGTTAATTTAAGGAGAAAGCACCGACAAATTCTACGCATACCACCCGCCGCATTTCACTACCCCATACCCACCTGTGTGTAGTAGTCAAAAGATTACAGAGGTACATAATGGGTGCAGAGACTGGGCCCCAAAGTTTTGATAACTGAAAAAGTTACAAAGGTAATGAACTCCAGGTAGATCTGGTCACAATCATGACAAGTTACAAAGGAATTTACAGACAAAGGTACATAATGAGTCCAGAGACTGGGCCCCAAAGTTCTGACAGCTGAACAAGATAATGAAGTCACAAGTTACAAAAGTAATGAATCATGTAAGTAAATTTACTTACTTATGTTTATACGTGGTTACAATCATGAACAAACTATAAAGTAATGAACAATTCACACATCCACACCCGGTCACAACTGTAATGAGTTATCAGTGCAAATTGTTGGGTCACACACACACACACACACACACACACACACACACACACACACACACACACACACACACACACACACACACACACACACACACACACACACACACACACACACACACACATACACACACACACACACAAATAGGTGAGTCCACACACACAAACACACACACACACAAACACACACACACAAATAGGTGAGTCCACACACACACACACACACACATACACACACACACACGAGCATAAATACACACATGAGCACACACACTCACGCATGTATGAGTACACAAATACATACGCAAACAACCACACAAGCACACACACACACACACACACACACACACACACACACACACACAAATAGGTGAGTCCACACACACAAACACACACACACACACAAACACACACGCACAAATAGGTGAGACCACACACACACACACACACACACACACACACACACACACACACACACACACACACACACGAGCATAAATACACACATGAGCACACACACTCACGCATGTATGAGAACACAAATACATACGCAAACAACCACACAAGCACACACACACACACAGACACACACACATACATACACACACACATACACACACACATACATACACATACATACACACACATGATAATGCTCTATTTACAGGGTGCAAAGTCAGGGTATTTTTCCCGAATGGTCTGTAATATACACTGTGGATAAACTATTTTGACATATCTTGAACATTTCTGAGTGAGTTGTCTCTGAATTCATTAAATTTATCACACTCCAGTACATAATAACGCAGGGTGAGATATTTCGTTTGGTCTACATCTGGTGGTGGTGATTTAATTAACCTGCCAAAGATACTTGTAACCCAGCCGGAGCCGGGCGGTAGTGATATCCAAGAGTCTGCTTATCTTGTTGGATGCACCATAGACATGTGGCTCCTCCTACATGAATGAATGATGGTAGATGGACTGACTGGTGCCAGTCTCACCAAGTCTTAAGCCAATAAAGTTCAAATGAATTTTTTTTCTTATTAGTGTTCTCAAACTGCTAACTGACAACCCAAGATTGTAATCTACTCCCTCTTTGAAAGCATACAGCTTAGCCAATTCATCAGTTCTACCATGCATCTGAAGACCAATGTGAGATGGAATCCACAGCATGTGAACTCTGACTCCACTGTCCACAATCTTACTATACCTGTGTCTGGCTTCTGACACAAGCATGCCTCAATGTATACTTAACGAGTTGAGAGCATTTATAGATGACAAAGAATCAGTTACAATTAAAGTGTGGACGCATTTGAGTGCAAGGAGTATGGCAAACAGTTCTGTTTGAAGGGTAGAGGAAGGGTTATTGATGAACGTTTCAATTTCTTTATGAGATCCATCACTGTATATCAACAGCAGCACTACCAGCTGTATAAGAGTGTGCTGTGTGACTAAGTTATCATTACAGCTTAAGGCATCATGTTTGGCTTCAAGGCGAAGCTTTGGTTGTGATTGAAGAAGTATTTTGGGGGGAAATGGAGGGATGGTAGCTTGGAATGGGGTAATATCACATGGAGCGGAGAAGTGCCGCTGTTGCCTTACTTGACATAGATCATGTATCTGGTTCATGCGTAGGTAGGTTCCAATTTGTTCGATCCATCTGGTGGGAAAGTTTGGAGGGCTTCTGTCCAGGGGTTTGAATGGGCTGCCTGAACATATTAACGCCAGTTAGGATATTTCTTTCAGTAACACGATCTTTGATGCTTGAAATATCAAGTTCTTTCCGGATATTTAAAATTTTGGCAGTACGAGAGCGTCCTAGAATGATCCTCAATGCTTCGTTCTGCAGCTTTTCCAGCCCTCCATCAAGTTTCCAGTCAGACACAAGAGTAAGTAGTGGCGCAGCTTAATCAACCAATCATCTAATATAAGCAAGATAAGCTATTTTCGTCACTTGTCCAGTCTTTTTAATTTTTCCTCCTCTCTCTCAACATGTCTTCTGATTTTCTTCCTATTCTCGTGGCATGATAATGATTCACTAAATACCAATATTTCATCAGAGGTTCCCCCTCAAGTTAAATACAAATAGGAACTGAGTGTCACGGCAAAGTGCTAAATAGACAGTGAACTGTACCATGGGTTTAGCGCTTCACGTCCAAATTATAATAAATCTGATGTGTTGACTACTTACGTGAATTAGGGTGTCAGTTTATTTGTCCAGAACAACTGGATAATATTACACCTTTCATATAAGTTAATAAATTGCGAAGAAATATATAACTTGGTGTAGTAGGATATGTAATGTAGTTTAAATGTAGCGAAGGAAAGTTTCATGGTATATATTAAGTTAGTTACATAACTGAATTAATTGACAATATTTTAGTCGTGACTAAAATTTTATAGATGCTAATTCTTGTTTTTATTTATTTTTTGTTAAAGTTGTTTTCTCAAAACATTAACATTCGTCTTGGGTATGATGACACAACATTTAGAACAAGTGTTTAGTGGGGCTACGTTTCCTTATGGAATTAAGTTCATTAGACTCAATAATAGATTGGTGAGTAAATTATCTGTGAACAGTCTTACTTGCTGCTATGACGACTCTCCATGTAATATTCATCTCTTTTTTTTTATTATGCAGTGATTTCACGAATTTTAAGAACTTCAACAAAAATGGATCAATCTATCAAGTAGTTTTAACATATTGTTTGACAAATATTTGAGAGAGAATGTTGGGAAACATCTTATGAGCATAGAACAAAAATCTTGCTGAAATGCTATATAATTTGCTTGTTCTTATTCGCTGTGTGATGATGTCGTGGGCGATCTAGCGCGATTATGACATAACAAAGATCCGAAGTGAATTATTACAAGTCTTCAACAACACTTGATAACTAGAGATAAATCTAAAAAATATTACGACGTCATTTTCACAGGGAAACACATATTGTTCTTCTAAACTACGAAAATCAATTTTTCAGCCAATTGATTACAGGTAGCATTTGGAAATATAATAAAAAACAACAAAGGTAAGCGTATTTGTACTTCCAGTTATGGTAGCCTAAAACAACAGTAAGATCGTTATTCCAGTTTGTAAAACATATACACACGTATATACATAGATATGAAATAACACACACACACACACACACACTTAAATATGTTTTTTCAACAAGTCGGTCGTCTTATCATTCAACACTCATACATAATCACTGTCTTTGCAGAGGAGCTCAGATACGACAGTTCAGAAGTCCCTCCAAACTGCCAATATACCAACCCATCCTTTAAAGTGCAGGCATTGTACTTCCCATTTCCAGGACTCAAGACTGGCTAACCGGTTTCCCTGAGTCCCTTCACGAAATATTACCCTGCTCACACTCCAACAGCTCGTCAGGTCCTAAAAACCATTCGTCTCCATTCACTCCTATCTAACACGCTCACACATGGTTGCTGGAAATCCAAGCCCCTTGCCAACAAAACCTCCTTAACCGCCTCCCTCCAACCTCTTCGAGGTAGACCCCTACCCCGCCTTCCTTTCCCTACAGATTTATATGCTCCCCAAGTAATTTTACTTTGGTCCATTATCTCTAAATGACCAAACCACCTCAACAACCCCTCTTCAGCCCTCTGACTAATACTTTTAGTAACTCCACACCTCCTAATTTCCCCACTCCGAATTCTCTGCATAATATTTACACCACACATTGCCCTTAGACAAAACATCTCCACTGTCTCCAACCGCCCTTTCGTACATTCCCTTGTTTGCCTCCATGGATAACGTTTTTTGTCTCTACAGATGCCTCAAAGCAGCACTCACATTTTTTCCTTCATTTCCATTTTTAACCTCATCCTTCACAAACCCATCCGCTGACAAGTCAACTCCCAAATATCTGAAAACATTTACTTCAAATACTCCCTCTCTCCAGTATGTTATCCATTTTTTCTTTATCTAAATCGTTTGATACCCTCATCATCTTATTCTTATCTATATTCACTTTCAACTTTCTACCATTGCATATCCTCCCAAAGACGTCCACTAACCTTTGCAATTTTTCTTTAGAATCTCCCGTAAGCACAGTATCATCAGCAAAAAAGTAACTGTGTCAACTCCCATTTTGTATTTGATTCCCCATAATTTAATCCCACCCCACTCCCGAACACCCTAGCATTTACTTCTTTTACAACCTTATCTCTAAATATATTAAACAACCATGGTGACATTACACATCCCTGTCTAAGACCTACTTTTACCGGGAAGTAATCTCCCTCTCCTCTACACACACTAACCTGAGCCTCACTATCCTCATAAAAAGTCTTTACAGCATTTATTACCTTACCACCTATTCCATAAACTTGCAACATCTGCCACATTGCTCCCCTATCCACTCTATCATATGCCTTTTCTAAATCCATAAATGCAATAGAAACTTCCCTACCTTTATCTAAATACTGTTCACATATATGCTTCAATGTCAACACTTGATCTACACATCCCCTACCCACTATAAAACCTCCTTGCTCATCTGCAATCCTACATTCTGTCTTACCTCTAATTATTTTAATAATAACCCTACCATACACTTTTCCTGGTATACTCAGTAAACTTATTCCTCTATAATTTTTACTATCTCTTTTGTCCCCCTTCCCTTTATATATATATATATATATATATATATATATATATATATATATATATATATATATATATATATATATATATATATATATATATATATATATATATATATATATATATATTATATATACATATATATATATATATATATATATATATATATATATATATATATATATATATATATATAAATGAATGCGCGGGTGTTTGCAAGAGGTGTGGGGTGAAAAGATGAAGAATCTAACACAAAGTGGGAGTTGTCACAGTTGCTCTTTGCTGATGGCACTGTGCTTTTGGGAGACTCTGAAGAGAAGTTGCGGAGGTAGGTGGATGAGTTTGGTATAGCATGTAAAACAAGAAAATGAAAAGTGGATACAGGAAACAGTAAGGTGATGAGAATGACAAAAAAAATTAGGTGACGAAAGACTGGATATCAGATTGAAGGGAGAGAGTATGGAGGAGGTGAATGTATTCAGATATTTAGGAGTGGATGTGTCAGCAGATGGGTTTATGAAGGATGAGGTGAATCATAGAATTGATGAGGGGAAAAGGGTGAGTGGTGTACTTATGAGTCTGTGGAGACAAAGAGGGGAATGTATGAGAGTATAGTTATAACAACACTCTTATATGGGTGTGAAGCATGGGTGGTTAATGTTGCAGTAAGAAGGAAATTAGGAGGAGGTGCAGGATTAGCAAAACTCTTATCCAGAGGGCTGAGGAGAGGTTATTGAGGTTATTGGAGAATGGAACAAAATAGAAGGACTTCGAGAGTGTGTAAATCTGTAGCGGAGGGAACCAGTGGTAGGGGTCGGCCTAGGAAAGGTTAGAGGGAGGGGTTAAAGGTTTTGTGTGCGAGAGGCTTGGACTTCCAGCAAGCAAGCGTGAGCGTATTTGATAGGAGTGAACGGAGACAAATGGTTTTTAGAACTTGACGTGATGTTGGAGTGTGAGCAAAGTAACATTCATGAAGAGATTCAGAGAAACCGGCAGGCCGGACTTGAGTCCTGGAGATGGGAAGTTCAGTGCTGGCACTCTGAAGGAGGGGTGTTAATGTTGCAGTTTTATAACTGTAGTGTAAGTACACCTCTGGCAAGACAGTGATGGAGTGAATGATGATGAAACGTTTTCTTTTTCAGGCCACCCTGCCTTGGTGGGAAATGGCAGATGTGTTAGTAAATTAAAATAAAATAATATAGGGTAAAGATGGATTAGGGTTAGTAAAAAATTTTAATTAATTAATTTTTGCCTTTTAGTAGATGTTTCATTGAAATTGTTGTTAACAGTTTCTAAGGGATTCTTTCTAAGTTTAGAATAAGTTTCAGTATCATCTAGGAGATTATTCATTTTATCTTGTTAATCATTTCCTTTCAAAATTACTATTGCATTTATTTTATCTGCTTTAGTAAGGTGCAATTTTTTATTATTAATAAGTGTATCATAAGACTCAAGGAATCTCTGAGGACAATTGGGAATATTCGTTTGAGTAATTTTAACCAACCAATTGATTTTCAAAAGGTTGAGAAAGTTGTATCAAGCAAGTCCATGGTCGACATGAATATAATAGAATCATGATTTATAAAAAGCAGTTTTGAAAATAATATGAATATTTCTTTTGGTTTATATAAATTGGGATCATTTATAATTAATAAAATTTGGGAAGAATTTAATGATACATTAGATAAGTAAAAAATCTTAATGCTTGGGTAGAGTATTAGGTGTTTCACAGAGTCGGGTGTTGTCACGCGACTGTGAGGTGTAGTCTTGTTGTTGTGACGTAAATGTGAGGTGTAGTCTTGCCCCTTTATATCCTTCCTGTTGATGTTTTGTTTTTTTATAGTTCCTTGATAATGTGAGAGGTCACGAAAGCGATTGGAATTTTACTATTTATTTACAATGGTGGTTTTGCATATGTGATATCACCTGTTTACTGTGTGTGTGTGTGTGTGTGTGTGTGTGATTGTGTGTGTGTGTGTGTGTGTGTGTGTGTGTGTGTGTGTGTGTGTGTGAGTGTGTGTGTGTGTGTGTGTGTGTGTGTGTGTGTGAGTTTGCACACGTGTTTGTGTGTGCACGTGTTTGTGTGTGTGTGTGTGCGTGTGTGTGTGTGTGTGTGTGTGTGTGTGTGTGAGTGTGTGTGTGTGTGTGTGTGTCTGTCTGTCTGTCTGTCTGTATGGGTGCGTGTGTGTGTGTGTGTGTGTGTGTGTGTGTGTGTGTGTGTGTGTGTGTGTGTGTGTGTGTGTGTTTGTGTGTGTGTGTGTGTGTGTGTGTGCGTGTGTGTGTGTGTGTGCGTGTGTATGTGTGTGTGTGTGTGTGTGCGTGCGTGTACGTGTGTGCGTGTGTGTCTGTGTGTGTGCGTGTGTGTGTCTGTGTCTGTGTGTGTCTGTGTGTATGTGTGCGTGCGTGTGTGCGTGTGCACGTGTATGTATGTGTGCGCGCGTGTGTGCGTGCGCACGTACGCGGTTTTCGCGCTTGTCTCTTAGTCTCTGAGGAAAAAGGGGGGTCACTTTATTACGGGGGTCACTGTATTATGGGGGTCACGTTACTACGTATGTGTGTGTTCGTTTACGTGTCTGTCTCTGTCTTTGAGAAAAAAAGGGGTCACGTTAATCACACTAGGCTACGCTACTCCTTTGAAGATTATAGAATTATTTCTCACTCTATTCCGTGTTAATATATGCTAATATTTACTACTTTAATACTGGTATACACGTGTGTTTGTGTGCGTGAGTGCGTGCGCGTTTATGACCTTGTCGTTCAAGGCTACACAACTAGGCTACACAACTTTTCTGAAGATTTTTAGATAACTTACTAAATATTATCAGTGTTACCACTATCTATCTCCTGGCACTTAAAGTTAGGGAGAGAGTGATGGTATAATATAAAACCAGCAGGGCCAGACACTGACTTTAGACACCAGCCAATATTGTTCCCACACATAGACAAGTGATATTGTCTGCACAACAATGGAGGCTCCTGGTGGTGTCTTCTACGAACTCCCTCAGTTTGTAACTCCCTCAGTTTGTAACTCCCTCAGTTTGTAACTCCCTCAGTTTGTAACTCCCTCAGTTTGTAACTCCCTCAGTTCGTAACTCCCTCAGTTTGTAACTCCTTCAGTTTGTAACTCCCTCAGTTTGTAACTCCCTCAGTTTGTAACTCCCTCAGTTTGTAACTCCCTCAGTTTGTAACTCCCTCCGTAGCTTTTATCATGCATTCAAGTTTTTTTAATAACTTGGTATTCACTATTTTTTCTTTAGGTCATAAGCGTAACCTGATGATATTAACTGTAGTCACAACAACAGCTGGGGATTTTGACTAATTTTTTTGTTTCATTATTTACTGTATCACTCATTTATGACCTTATCACTACACTGCTGCCATAACCGACCAGAACCATTAAATATATTTGTTTTGATTAAGTGTGTGCTGGCTACCCTCCCTCACACACCTTCTAGTAACACCCGCATTCAAATTTAAATTGTAAAATTCTTGATCTTATCACATTATTCGCACTCTTGAAAGCTGTTACACTCTTGTAAGTATGTTCATTGATTCACTCACGTACGATGATCGCTAATAATATCTTAGGACAGCCACTAGAACGCTAAATCTTAGGAGCATTATTTAACGATACTGCTTCACGTGTGTGTGTTTGTACTTAACTGTTTTTATTTGCAGGGGTCGAGACATAGCTCCTGGCCCCGACTCTTCACTGGTCGTTACTAGTTTCACTCTCCCTGCTCCATGAGCTTTATCAAACCTCGTCTTAAAACTATATATGGTTCCAGCCTCAACTACATCACTTGCCAGACTATTCCACTTCCTGACAACTCTGTGACTAAAGAAGTACTTCCTTACATCTGTGAGTTACCATTTTGTCCTAGGCACATGTCGATTAGACACTAGGCCTGTGTGTGTGTGTGTGTGTGTGTGTGTGTGTGTGTGTGTGTGTGTGTGTGTGTGTGTGTGTGTGTGTGTGTGTGTGTGTGTGTGTGTGTTGGTGTGTGTGTTGGTGTGTGTGTTGGTGTGTGTGTTGGTGTGTGTGTGTTGGTGTGTGTGTTGGTGTGTGTGTGTGTTGGTGTGTGTGTGTTGGTGTGTGTGTGTGTGTGTGTTGGTGTGTGTTGGTGTGTGTGAGTTACCATTTTCTCCTAGGCACATGTCGATTAGACACTAGGCCTGTGTGTGTGTGTGTGTGTGTGTGTGTGTCTGTCTGTCTGTCTGTCTGTATGGGTGCGTGTGTGTGTGTGTGTGTGTGTGTGTGTGTGTGTGTGTGTGTGTGTGTGTGTGTGTGTGTGTGTGTGTGTGTGTATGTGTGTGTGTGTGTGTGTGTGTGCGTGTGTGTGTGTGCGTGTGTTTGTGTGTGTGTGTGTGTGTGCGTGTGTGTGTGTGCGTGTGTGTGCGTGTGTGTGTGTGTGTGTGTGTGTGTGTGTGTGTGTGTATGTGTACGTGCGTGTGTGCGTGTGCACGTGTATGTATGTGTACGCGGTTTTCGCGCTTGTTTCTTAGTCTGAGGAAAAAGGGGGGTCACTTTATTACGGGGGTCACTGTATTATGGGGGTCACGTTACTACGTATGTGTGTGTTCGTTTACGTGTCTATCTCTGTCTTTGAGAATAAAAAGGTCACGTTAATCACGCTAGGCTACGCTACTCCTTTGAAGATTATAGAATTATTTCTCACTCTATTCCGTGTTAATATATGCTAATATTTACTACTTTAATACTGGTATACACGTGTGTTTGTGTGCGTGAGTGCGTGCGCGTTTATGACCTTG